>NW_026931817.1:0-32500 GCF_032062105.1 Saccostrea cuccullata
TCATCAAGTGTCCCTCCTATATATGTATAATGAACACTGAAACAATGTGCAATTTCTTTTACTGAAGTCAGCTTTTTATTTTTTTTAAATCTCTTTATGTATTTTTTATATTACAGAAAATGCAGTTAAATTTAATTAGCATTAATTTTGACAAACTTTTGCTGATTGAGAAGTGAAATGTCTTACAAACCAGTATGTCACTTTGCTAAGACTAAACTTTGATGCTTGTATTTTGATTTACATGAATATGATATAATAATATTCATTTATAAATATACATGTATTATATATATTTGCTGTGACAATCTCTATGTTGATTTTTGTTAATTATTATTATCTAATTTGTTTCCTCGTGTTTACACCAATTTTACCTTGAAATCTGTTTTATAGAAATAAAAAGTTTGCACAAAGAAGAAATGGCTTTTATCCCTCTATGACAGATTGTAGATATGAATATTCAAAAGAAAACAAGATGTGTATGTGTGTGTATGTGAAAAAAAAAACACTGATGCCACGATATGGCACCTTTTGGTAAAGGTTGAAGTCTAGAGATTGTTAATCAAACCCAAAGGTCAAGCAATAAAAATATTTTTATCCAAAGATAAAACTTGTCTCAATAATTATACATGTACATGTGAAAAGCCAAAGCACTAACTAATTAAAAGTTTTGCGAAGGTTAAAACTTTTTTTTAAAATGTGGGTCAAGGTCAAAGGTCAAATTAAAGGTACCAAGGGGAAGGCCTTTTTAGAAAAAAATACAGCTACTAAATATTGTAGCTCTAGCACCAAATGTTCAAAAGTGATGGCCAAGGTTGAAGTTTTTCAAAAGTAGATCAAACTCAAGAGTAAAGGTCAAAGGGAAAAAAAATGTTGTAACCTAAAAGAAAGGAATTGTCTCAATGAATATATTCATTTGAAATACATGTAGAAAAGCCATTCAAAAATTATGTCCAAGGCTTTTTAAAAGTGAGTCAAAAGTCAAGGTCTAAAAATTTTTATATTCATGGAAAATACTTGTCACGATGAACACACATTTGAACCACGGGTACTTGTTGACAAGGGCACCCCCTCTACCATATTATGAGTCGGAAAAAGGTGCTCACCTTTAGAAAGACAATAATGGAAAAGGAGAGATTTCAATATTTATTCAAGGGATTTTGACACGTATATATATATATTTTTTTTTTACATATTTGTTCAAACTTTAAATAAATTAAACAACTTTGAGTCTTTGAATGTTCAATTATCCACCAGGAACCTAATTTTTTTTTTATTTATTTTTTTTTTTTTTGCAAATTTTAAAGTATCAGTAAAATGGTGTTACTATCAAAGTTAGCATCTTTTTAAACGATCTCCTAGTCGACCCCCCCCCCCTTTAATAAAAAAATGAATAATTAGACAAGAACCTTGAAGAATTAAGATTGAAAATAATCAACCTGCGAAAGTAAGACAAATTCACGAAATAAAATTTATATAAAGAATTTTGTTTTTAAATGATATATTTCATTTTTAGAATTCCTCAAATCAGTAATGCAGTTAAATATCTTGAGATAATTACTCAGCAAGATGGGGTCCCACTCCTAAAATTTCATAAAATGCTGTAGTCTCCATGCAGTACAGATTACGTATTACATCATGTACATGTATAATATTCTCTTGAATATTTTTGATTTGAAAGGTATTGTCAATTGATCCATGAACAACATTGTCATGACCTAATTTCTGACGCAAAACAATTTTCAGAGAGAAAAAAATCCGATGAGGTCATTGACCTAGTCGGGCAGACTCATCTTTTCATGTACGCAATTTACGCTCTGCGGTATGATGGAATTCAAACAAGGAGCATGGCTTTCTTTGGCTGGATGCGCACTTCTTCTTTGTTTTGTTCTGTGCTGTTGTCTCCTTCGAAAACGGTAAAATTACATTGAACTTGTACTGCTAGGCCTATAGTTTATTCACAAATTTATGACCGCCTTTCCATGTTTATTTTGATATTTCATGCTTGACTTAACTTTATAAGAGTAATGTTATTTTTGGATTAAAAACGTTTTAAAAAATTATTTCTTTAAGATTAAGTTATGTATAAAGTTGTAATATTTGAAAGTACATTTAAATGATATTATTGTTGAAAGCATTCTTCTGTTACATGGACAAAGAAGTCTTGTGTTTATAAAATACGTAGTATGGAAGTCAAACTGGGTTAAAACGTTATTAATTTCCACAGGTGCCCGGGGACGGCCCGGAACCCCCCCCCCTTCCGTACCCCAAGGATTGGTTATTTGACCTTTTTTAAATGAAATATTTTTCCATGACATATTCACAGAGTATAACAACTGGAAAATCCATTATAGCTAAAACAAGCCTTTTATATATAAAAAAACCCCATACCATCTGATACTTAAAAAAGTAAAAAAGAACTCTTAGGGGTACGGACCAATTTATGAATTATGAAGGAAGGGGGATGGGAAGGTCCCTCCCCAAAGCTCTGTGGATTGAGCAACTGTGCTTGGGAGATTGTTCGAGGTCTCTCGGCACACATTTTTACAAAATTCGAATTGCGAAAATTCTCACATTATGAGTTTTTAAAGCACGATTGTAAAACAAAATTATATCACCATTTTGATTGAAAGTATCGTCGGATACCCAGAGATGTCCTCGTCTTTTAATCATCACCCGGTCAATAAGCATAGCTTTGTTAAAATTAAACGTGGAATGTAATAACAACGCAAAATGTAATTAACTGCATGGGATTATTACATTTTGCGTTATTACATCTTGCGTCGAGATCAACGCTGAATGTAAAATCGCAAAATGTAATGACGTTATTTTTAGATTATTACATTTTGTGTTGACCTCGACGTAAAATGTAATAACGTAAAATGTAATAATAACAAAAAGGATGTTTATATTCTTACATTTTGCATGATTACATTCTTTGTTGATCTCGACGCAAAATTTAAAAACGTAAAATGTAATAATCCCGATTTACTAAGTATTACATTTGTATTACATTTGCATTGATGTTACATTTCGTGTATATGCGAGAAGATTGACCGTGGGTTTCCGACAATGGATTAATTGAAAGGGATAAAACATTTTTTCGCAGGAAAAAGTTTCTGACAGTTCCTACAAATGTGGTAGTGGTCCATCACTTCTTTGGAAGAGGGTTGATGGTTCCCAGCAAGTCGCCATTCCCAATGAAGCTTGAGACGTTTCTACGCATGACCAAAACACCATATATGGTGGGCGCTTTTATATAATATAAACCGTTGTTATTTTTTGTAATTTAGTAATATTTTAAACTATAGTTGTAAGAGTGGTGCAGATCTATACAACCTGCAACAAAATCTTGACAAACAGGAAAAATGGCCTTTTACTCTACTATCTTCATAACATTCTGTCAAAAAGCAGGTTATATATTTGTATATAAAGATTTGATATTATTTATACCAGAAGTTAAAGATACGTTGTATGTATAGTATACCAGGCATGCCTGAGGTTTGTATCAGTTATCCATTTCGATCGAGATGAAATTTAATTATTTTCATTGACATATCCATACATTTAAAAAGTACGTAAGAATATATTAATTTCTAAAACCTTTTTAGAATGACCACAGCGGGAGAATGTCCAAGAAAGGTAAAACACCATGGATCAAATTCAATGATACAGAAGTTGCGGATTCCCAATTCTGTATAGATTTCCTGAAAAAGAAAAACGGCATCGACCTGAATACAGAACTAAGTTCCCGGCAGAAAAGCGTAGCCAGGGCGTTCTTGAAACTGATTGAAGAAAACTTTTACTGGTATGACTGCCTAAGTACATGTACCCTTTCCAACCGTCCCCCACCTCTACCCCCCCCCCCCCCCCCCATTGAAACATAAATATTGATGAGCATATATTATTTTTATATACTCTCCCTCCTTCATGAACTGAGTTTGGACAGTAGATATATATCGGCAACGTAACAAAACAATTTTTTTCCAAACACTATACCACATAACCTTTTCTTGACCTAAACTGCGACGGGCCTATTGAAAGTTGGAGGGGGGACTATACCTACGCTCCAATGTCCATTGCCTATATTATGGGTACTTTGCAAAAAAAAAAATAAAGTAAGGGCTAAGTCTCCCCCCTCCGGTTCCAACGCCTTCCGAGTAATATTAATTATTAAAGATTTTCGTTGAGATATCGATAAGCTACATTTATACTACACAAAGTTTTAAAATAAACAATTCATTTTCTTTAAAAAATGTAACAAATAGACTTTCTAAACCATCTTGGTTCCAAATATTTAAGATACATGTACATGTATGTAATCAAAAGGTTTCCTTTGAATGTAGCTGATGTCTGTTTTACATTTCAGGACGCTATGTATCGAACTGTTCTGTAATCAAGACAACATACCAGTGTTGAAAAGTTCAGCTCCATTTAAGGGATTTGGCTTTTGGCTGTATTATTGGTTTGTGAGACGTGCCATAAAAAACGCCACCTGGGGACACGGAATTGGACGCCACAGTGTGGAGGAAGTCTGGAGCATAGGTCAAGCTGATATCGAGGCTCTGTCTAACTATCTGGGTAGGTATTTTTAAGGAATCACTGTCTAGTTAGGAGGGTATGTCAGGGCATCAACAATAGTGGGAAACATGGGATAATTTGCATAACGGGCGAAGCCTGTTATGCTTAAATTATCCCATGTTTCCCACTATTGTTGATGTCCCTGACATACCCTCCTAACTAGACAGTGATTCCTTATATCTCCATTTCATTGTGAAATAAAATTATAGATTTAGACTTTAAAAATGTAGCTTAATAGATTTAAATCACATGATGACGTCCATGCCAATTTCAACAGTCCTCGCCAACCGACGTCAAACACAAAGGCAGCCGCACGAGATTTACATGCATATTTGGCCTCCCTAGCGTCAGACACAGAGACAGATGCGCACGAGAATTGCATGCGTATTAGGCCTCCTTAGCTCCCGACCTATCGACCTGCCTAATTTACATTCCGGCAGAATTATCAAGAAATAAACTACCCCTAACTTTCAAAGAGTTATCACAGAGAAAAATATTAGAAATAGAAATATTACTACATAAATATAGAAACTTAACAACGGAAAATTGTTTGTTATACGAATTGTTAGTTGGCCCTTATTGTTAATAAGCAGTCAAACGTCCAAATATGAAACAGATGTGGCAGAGTCTAGCGCCATTTGTAGACCGTGTGGCGCAGTAGTTAGAGCGTACATGCGCTAGAGTCGCGAAGTGAGTAGTTGACCCTTACTTCGCTGGTTCGAATCCCACTGTGGGACAAGGAAATCGGCCCTTCGGATGAGAACGTAGAAAACGAGGTCCAGTGTCGCAGTAAGTGCTGGCACGAAAAAGATCCCTCCCTGCTCAATGGCCAAGAGTACCGAGTATAAGACAAAATTTGCAGTTCTCCACCGGCAAGTGGTGGCGTCTCCATGACTGAAAAATTCTCGAGAGGGACGTTAAACAACATACAATCAATCTAGCACCATTTTTTAAATAATAAGACATATGACTGTAAGAAATACAACGTCGTCGATATATTTGAATGTCGAATTAAAGGCCACAGCAAGTTCTTTATTTTTTTTAATATGGAAGTTTTTTTTAATTATGAAAGCTTCAAATTAAGAAATCAAAATACAGGTCGACAAATAAAAGAGCTCAGTAAAAGTCCATCGAAATTCCAGCAGACTATCGAAAGACCTACTTGTACTCGATCTAAAAGACTACATAAGTATTATTTATTAACTTTATGGAAGGGAATTACCGCCAAAAGTCTATGTATCTTGCTTTTGTTCTTATTCTGCCTACTTCTTTATGCTTCGTTATTATTGTAACTATATGTCACTTTACTGTTTTCATATTCGCCTTTATTACATTTCACTTTGACTTTTATCCTTCTTCATTTCGTCCTTACTTCTATGTTTCTTTATTCTTGTTAAGTCATTTTATTTTCTTTTAAATTGATACAGTATCTTAAATGATTATCTCTATTACGAACGTTAACTCAATAATGCAAACAATGAAGCATATTCAATGAAGACGAATACGAGTTGTCCTAATTTAGTGCCGCATTATAACGCTAGGTGGCAGGGGTGTTCGCTAAGAGTGTTGGTAAAATTAGGTAAGCAAACCGGGCCGGGGTTATTCGAGTTTTTTCCCAATTTTCTGCCTTAATACTTTATCAATCGAACTTAAATTTTCAAATGAATGATGTTTGTTATTAGTTCAGGTATGTACCCGATACATGCCATTCCCTCGGAAGTCTCGCTAGATGGTAAGATTTCCCCTGGAAGACTGACTACATAGTGATGCTTCCTTCGGAAGACTATACAGTGGGACTTCCCCCGGGGTATAGCTAGTCTTCCGTGGGAAATCTCGCTATATATAGCAATTCGCCCCCACTTCATAGCGACCCCTCCCCCGAATAGTTTTTTTTTAATCGTAAAACGATATTTATATATACGAACGTTTTCAGTTTTTGAAGAAAAGTTATCCGTCCTATACACATGATACATGTATGAATAAATATTTAAATAATATCATTTTAAAAGTGCTTTATAATTAAATCATTTTAACCAATAGTTAAACATAGATAATCTTCAAGAGTACATATGGATAATGACCACCCCCCCCCCCTTCTCCCCCTGGGTTAAGTCGCCCGCGTGGCACTGTGGTTACGGCGTCTAGAGTCACGAAGTACAGTAGTAAGGAGTCGATCAATACGTCGTGGGTAAGAATCCCACAGAAGGACGTGGAGTTCAATCCATCGGGTGAGATCTAGACCTTGTTACCCGAGGTCCCGTGTCGCAGTAGGTGCTGGCACGAAAAAAGATCCCTCACGGCTCAATGGCTATAAGTGCCGAGTATATAGGACAAATTTGCAGCTCTCCACCGGCAAGATGTGGCTTCTCCTTTTGAGTTAAAAATTCTCGCAAGGGGCATTATACAATGTACAATCAAACCACCAAAGTCTCAATATATATACTGACTTCCGGGTGGACGACCTCCTATGGGGTAAGTTTCGCCGGTAGAGGGGTGGGTGGCCACGAAACATTTTCCTAAACGTAACTTTTTACTACTGGAAACGTTCAGCGAAAGGCTTGTTGCCCCCATCCCTTACCCTTTTTATTGCAGTACTAATAGTCAGTTTATATATTAAAAGTCATGTACTTATTTGCATGAGTAAAATTTAGTACTGAAAAAAAGTTGACGACCCCTCCCCCCTCACCACCACCAAACAGAATTTTTGAGTTCTAAGAATTTTTTTAGCTCTTCTGGCTGATCACAAATACGATGCGTACTAAAGATATAAATTCTTTCTTTATTGAAAATTAAGTGTTATTTTAATATAAAATATTAACGCTGAAAATAAGACCAGGGAGTTTCTAGTATGTCTGGATGCATGATGCCTAGTTCCTACTTCGCCTACCATGCGCGGATCTAGAGGGGGGTGGGGTGTTAGGACCCCCTGGAATTTACAAGGTTTAAAAACGTATATACTAAAGCAAGGAAAAAATGTTAAACGCTCCCTACGAAATAGGATTTTGACGTTTGGGCGAGTTTAGGTTTTTTTTATGCTCGTCAAGAAATTTCTGGGATTGGAAATTTTTTTTTTGGACTGGGGTGGACCCCCCCCCCCCCCGGAAAAAAAAAATTTGGATCCGCGCCTGCCTACCCATATTAACGCTCCTCACTCCTTTGCAAAGCCATGTCCCTAGAATCACGCACATGAGCAGTTATATACTATCTGAAGTTCAGTTCAGTGGATGGTTCTGAAAAACAACCCAATTTATGAGGGTTAACTAGTATCAAAATATTGAACGTTTTTATATCAATTAAACTGGAATTCAATTATCCAACAATTAACTTTAATAGAGTTATATTTTTCAGGCGAGAGAACAGTGACGTAGCATTGTACGTTTTTGAAAGTAGGGAGGGGGCAACAAGAGAATAAATGGTAAAGTACCCGGCTGAAAGCACCTTGACAAGCGCAAAAAAACCCCAGGAAATTGTCCAAACTTGAAAATACATACTAGGCGTCGGAACCGTGGGGGGGGGGGGGGGCTTAGCCCCCACTTTTTTTTCCAGAGATAGACTTAGTACTGCATAGGTTTAGACCACCCCCCCCCCCCACCTTGCCATGGACACGATGCAGTATAGGTTTAAAATGGGGAAAGTGGTGTTGTATGGAAAAAAACTTTGGCACTGGAGTTCGAACCTACCCCCCCCCCCCCCCCCCCCCCCACCCCCACCCCGACGAAATTGAATATTTGAGTTTGGTAAATTGCAAATTTCCTTTTTTTTTTTTTTTTTTTTTTTTTTTTTTGCTTGTCAGGTTTTTTTTTTTAAGGTCTTAAAAAATTCTTACACATAGCCCCCCCTCCCCACTTTCAATTTGCTTCCAATGCCAATGAAATCCTATTTCGAAGGCGGGGTGAGTTTTGGGTTAGATTCAACTTCTTCTATAGAATCAAATTTAAATTTTCTTCCTACTATACGTACTACATTAACTTATTTGACCCTTACTCTTACAAAAAGTGGGTCGGCCTTTCAATGAACATATTCAGTATAGTATAAAGTTATGTCTGAAAAAAGAGGCCGCTATTCCTGTGTGCCCAGAGAAAATAAATATGAAGTTTCCATTATTGGATCGGATTATTGGATCCAGCCTTCAGAAGTTCGATTGATAATTAAAGTACTAAGGCGTATTGAAGAATCTTAAATAACCCGACCCGGGTTTGGTTACCTAGTTTTACCAACACTCGTAGCGAACACCACACCACCTAGCGTTATAATGCCGCACTAAATTTTGACGGTTTGACAACTTCCATTCGTCTTCATTGAATATGCTTCATTGTTTGCGTGATTGAATAATTTATTTAAGAAACTGTTTAAATTTAAAAAAAAGTAGAATGCATTTACAAGAATAAAGCAACATAGAAGTAAGGACAAAATGAAGAAGGATAAAAGTCAAAGTGAAATGTAATAAAGACGAATATGAAAACAATAAAGTGACATATAATTACAATAATAACAAAGCATAAAGAAGTAGGCAGAATAAGAATAAAAGCAAGAAACATAGACTTTTGGCGGTAATTCCCTTCCATATAACTTCAGAATACTTATCTGTAATCAGAGTACTTTTAGCGAAGTAATTTTTGGTGGTGCACAATCACAATAAAAATTCCAGTTTCATTTTGAAAACACAGTTGTCTGTTATTAGTACATCCCAAAGCTGATAAGTTTTAAATTTTCTCGTGAGAAAAGTGGGAAAAGGTGTAGAAAAATCGTTAAGTTTTGATGTTACGTAGTACTGACTTTAAATTTTTCTAAAAGTTTTATGGAGTTTTTGAAAATTGGTATACTAGTACACCACTTCGAGAACATGCTAATTAGTGTACATGGTACAGTACGTCTTAGGTTTTCTGGGGTTTTTTTTGGTGCGGAGTAAAGATACATGTAGGAGTTCTGTATTTTATGAAGTAAGTACATGTAATATGTATGATACATAATTTTTCATTCTGCTAGAATTTTTGTGCTTCGTATTTCTTCAGGTGATAAGAAATATTTCATGGGAGACAACCCCAGTGAAATAGACTGCTCTCTATTCGGAATGCTGACATTTCTTCTGGTTAGCATGCAGGGGACACGATATGAAAGTTTTACCAAAGGTACGATATAACAGAAAATCACTGTCCTGGAATTTTTTCTATATCTAGATTTGAAATGTCAATTGCAAACTTTGTAAAAAACAATATTAATATTAATTATAATGTTAATTATAACTTTTGTTAATTTCTAGAGAACCATCCCAATCTTGTGAGTTATTTCCATAGAATGAAGTCCACCTACTGGCCAGACTGGGACAACTTGACCACAGCCAGCGATAAGTTTACCGATGACCATGGCAAAATTTATTTTTCTGAAAATATTCCCAAATGAAACAGTGCTGGCAAACCAATTACAAAATACTAGTAGTATATGTCTCATTTATGAGAAGAAAAAGAGAAATTCAATATATTTTTGTATTACAAGCTGTAATAATAATAATAATAGTAATAATAATATAAAAATAACCCGTGATGTAAATCGAGGTTTTAAAAGTAAATGTCCACTATTATAATGTTACAATTTTGTGTAGTACGCGTCATGGCAGAAGATCCCTGCTTTGGCGGAATGAAAACACCCTCACATTTTACAGAGTTTCTATGTTCCACTTAGTTTTCCTTAAGGATGTGTAGGAGTAAAAAGATTTTGTTTTGGAGTCCATGGGTAAGACTTTTTTCATCCGGGGCCTTGAATGATTGTTGTTGATGTTTGCAACTTATTAAGAATTCATTAACATGTATACTTCTTACACTATCAGTTGATCCTCGCAGGTTCGAATCCCACTGTGGGACGTGGTGACCGGTCCTTCGGATGAGACACTACAGTATAAACCGAGTTACCGTGTTGCAGTAGGTGCTGGCACGAAAAAGATCCCTCCCTTCTCAATGGCCCTAAGTGCCAAGTTTAGGACAAAATTTGTAGCCCTCCACCGGCAAGTGGTGGCGTCTCCATATGAGTGAAAAATTCTCGAGAGAGACGTTATACAATCAATCAATCAATCTTACACTATAATTTTTTTTTATAGTATGTTTATGTGATTATATTTAACTGCTTTTTTTAAAGAAATAAAATACTCAGCATTTAAATTAAAACCAGTACTTAATTTTTGGTCATAACTGGTCGCCCATGCACGTGGCAAAGTGGTATGCATTATAGTCACGGAGTAAGAAGTTTATCCTTAGGTGGCGTGTTCGAATCCCACTGTAGGACGTGAAGACTGGTCCTTCTGATGAGACCGTAAAAATCGATGTCCCTGATCCTAGTCGCAGTAGGTGCTGGCACGTAAATGATTCCTTATACTTGTTTAAAAGGACCGAGTGCAGGTCCAAATTTGCAGCACTCAAAAAGCAAGGTTGCTTCTCCATTATGGGTGAAAAATTCATGAGAAAAAGTAAAACAAACACAATGATTATAATCGAGTCAATTTAATTTGTTTACAAATATTCATAAACCATTTTTGTTATAACCACCTAAACCATCTTTATGAATAGTACAAGTACACAGTACTTAGGGCCTTCGTAACCAATTATTTGACAATAACAATATTGTCAAGTTGTAGATTTTACTGTCTTCTTTTATTTACAGTACTATGGTCAGCTTACTGTATACTGAGTATTATATTCTATTTACTCAGTATTAACTCTGGACTGGACAATTTTAGATCTCTTATTCATGAGAAAAGATACCATATATTTTTTTCCTTATGCTTAAGAAAAAAACCCTTAGCAATACTATAATTTAAATATTTTCTTTAGTATCGTTCGAATTGTAAGCATCAGAAACTGTCTATGTCTTTTTTACAGACTTTACAACCGAAACAAACCATATGATAAAAATGTACATTTATTATCGATACACAAGAAAATTATAGGGATTAAAATGGTGCATCTTCAGCCGAACAAAATCTTTGTTTCTTACAATTTTTGTGCCACCGTAATCGAAGATTCGGAGGTATATTCTGTAGTTTTTGGCCTGTTTGTCCATCTGTCTGTCTTTTTGTCCGCAAAAACTTTAACCTTGTCAATAACCTTTTTGCATTAAGGGATCTGTAGCGTTATGGTCAAAGACAAATATATAAAACCATAACGCTACAGATCTGCAGCTATGCGAAATTGTAAATAAACCTTTCATTGAAAGATGCTTTGTGTGAAGTTTGCTTGCTTTGAGTTGTTCTGTTCTGAACAAAAAAATAAAATGGAAGCAAATATCACCGGACAAATCCCACCAGCCCATCCGGAAAAATTGATTCTGGGGCAAAAGCTCATATGAGCTTTATGAAAATGAATCACAACATGGCCAATGAATTTAGTACACTTAACAACATTTCAGTGAAAAATTGTAAAATGTTAAAATACAGTAAAACCTCAAACATTTACAACCTTTGGTCAAATGGTAACTTCTGGACTCAAAAATTTGAGGTCATGTTACTTTGCGCATGGACTTAACAATATTTTGGTTTCCAAACCAAATCCTTGATGGTAGAATTTCCAATACAATAGCCATAGCTATATTTAGGTTCTAAAACTATATTTAGGATCTTTCTTCTGGTGAATTGAAATAAATTTTCCCGTCATCATTTTCGTACTTGCTGCTTGTTAGAATATGGCTTTCCCAATCAGGCCAAAATCGTTGTTTCATCCGTTCACAGTAACGAACTATGTTTGGTAAATTTTCTGAAAGAAAAAAATATCAACATTTATGTAAAGGAAAGTACTCCACTGGCATTCTAAATACGATTTATGTATATGGATCTGTAATTTAAACCAACTATTATTCGCGTCATCTTTTATGCGCGATTCGTCGGTTTGAAATCAATCCACGACGGTTTATTTTTGCGACTGAGGAAAATATTCTCTACAAATACAAAACAAAATGAGTGGTTCGCGGCGAGTAGACCATTATATTATTTAAGGAATGAAGCTTATTTCAACTTTTGTTATACGATATAACATAATTTGGGGCAGTTTACGCTTTATGAACCGCGAAGCGGTTTATAAAAAAAAACGTGAATTGTTCCAAGTTATGTTATATCGTATAACATAAGTTGTAATAAACTTCATTCTTTATAATTTAATTTCAGTGTAGACAATGAGACAATTTTTCCTCCGGAAAAAGGCTACAAATTGAGTATTATTATAAAAGTAACGTCAAGCGGAGTAATACGTTTTTGACGTAACTCATTGTGACGTAGGCAAGTTATGTTATACAAAATATTACATGTTCCTCTGAATGATTCAGCCAATGAAATTGCTTGATACAAGTGAAATTAAATTATTAGTAAATAGCCCCCCCCCCTCTCGCGTACACTTACCCACTACAGATATGCTATGTTCACTTTGCATACAGTGAAATATATATGACTGATTTTCAATAATGATTCTCATGAAGAGCAGCCTATTATACACTCTATATAATACCTTTCAATACTGACAAAGTACAATAATTAGCAGTTTGTCATATCTCACAATGTAGTGAGTAGAATGAAAAAAAATGTGATGACGATTAATCAATACGAGTATTAATTAGTCGTACAAATTAGGGCTGTATCAATATATCGATACGTATCGATATTCAAGAAACATATCGTATCGAAAAACAACTTCCAATACGTATCGGACAGGCATTTTTTCTTCTAATTCTGTTAAAAAGATGGGAATCTCAATCACCAAAGATCATATTTCACTTCTTTGAATTAAAACTGTTCAATAATCAAATAATTATTAAGGAAATAACACAGTTTTTAGAATTATTACAAAAACATAGACAATTTTATTTTAACATTTTGATTTAACAGTCATTAAGAGTTTTAATTTGAAGTGTTAGTTGTAAAGACAACAAGACAAGAACTTTGAAATGGATAATAAAACACTTTAATTTTTATGAAAAACATGCATTAAATGATTTATAAGCCTTTTTTGATGGACTTTTTATAGTATCCAATATATCGCATATCGCTATAAAAAATATTGTATCGTATCGTATCGAAATTTTTTGCTCAATACACAGCCCTAGTACAAATCGAATGATGATTCAACAGAAACACGGGGCACGTTAAACACCAGAGGTGGAATCAGGTGCCGAGGAAAAGTAAGTATCCCTTTTTATAAAGCAAGTTAAAATACGAGACAACGCACACGATGGCCTGTATCTGCAGAAAAAGTCGTAAAAACAACCAAAAAAACCGAGGTCCCATAAAACGGTAAGCGTTAATATGATGAAAATCCCTCACTGCATAACTGCTAAATTCCGATTATAGGTCTCAATTTGAAACTCTCCACTGGCATACATTTATGTCTATGAGTGAAATATTCTTGAATGAGACGTAAAATAACATACAACCAACCAATCAATCGAATGGAAGTCAACAGCATTATTTTTCTACTCTCAAGAGTTTTTTTTAACAAAATAGGTCCTGCTTGTCAGGTCAATCAATAATGGAGTATAATTAATACCCATTGGAATTCCATCAGAATTTTCGCGGACGTGGTCTCCAGAGACAAGACAGGTATACCCGGGTAGTCATTAAAGAAATCTAGCATATTTTTGCTCCCCGCTTTCACTGAAAATGAGGGATATTAATTTTGGTCTGCCTTTCATCCATCCGTCTGTTTTTCTGTCTGTAACACTTTTGTTTCGTAAGATATCCCGAGAAGCTTTTTGAGTGTTTGCAGACATTTTACATAAAAACTCTCTATCTTAGGAAGCTAGACCCCTTCTTATTTTGAGGTCGAATAGTCAAAGGTCAAAGTCATAAATGTTGTCTGTTTAAACACTTTCATTTCAGCGCGATATTTCGAGGGCCCTTTGCAGTGAAATTTTATACTTCAGCTCCCTATTCATAAATTTAAATCTATTTAAACACTTTAATTTCCGCACGATATCTCGAGAAGCCTTTACGTTGAAATGGTATTCCTCAGCTTCCTGTGGCCTAAGAAAGACCCCTATTTATCTTGAGGTTAAAAGGTCAAGGACGTAAATTCATACATTCTGAGTGCTTCAAAACCTTCATTTCCGGGTGATATCTAAGAAGCTTTTGAAATTTTTTTTTTACCATAATTCCCTCTGCCCCGCCCCCACCCAGTAGACCTGCGCATGCTCTTCTTTTTCTTTAAAGTGGGTGGGTGAGTCAAAAATACAGACAGAAAGACGACAGGACGGATGGAGAGACGGACCAAAATTAATATATCCTACTTCCAGCGGGTGGGGTTTATAACTTTTTACCCACCTCTAACATATCTATCATGTTTT
Source organism: Saccostrea cuccullata (assembly GCF_032062105.1). Taxonomy (NCBI): domain Eukaryota; kingdom Metazoa; phylum Mollusca; class Bivalvia; order Ostreida; family Ostreidae; genus Saccostrea; species Saccostrea cuccullata. Next base: position 14,893 of record NW_026931817.1, read on the forward strand.
GAGTTCGGCATGTTCAATATTATCATGGTTAACATTCCAAACATCGCACAGTCTACTTCGCTAGGCTCAGATCCCATGAAAAACTCCTTGTCCCCTGAAATGAAAATAAAATCCACACAATTTATTTTTATAATAATGTTAAATTATGTAATTATATAACGACCTTTAACAAGCCCTTTTTTAGAAGTGAGAAATTTTAAAATTAAAATAAAATTTAAACTATTTATATATTACCAAGAAAGTTAGATATTGCAGTCATGTCATCCACAGCTATGGACCAGACCTCGTCCGGGGTGTGTCGGCCTATACCATGGCCCCACGTCTCTTTCTTGATGACGCGCTTGAGGAACCAAATGGTGAGCCAGAGTTTCAGCCCTTTGTACGGTATAACCTTCTCTACTGTTGATGTGTCCTCGCCGAACATTTCAATGCACATTGTCCTGTAACATTGTAGAATCTCATTATGTATCATTTACATTCCATTACATTGGTTGTGCTTTGTCGCCTATTTACATAATAACCGACATGCATGTAAAATACATGAGAATTATAGTGGATTACAATGGCCCGCTGCTCTTTCAGTATAATTTTTTACCCATCCTACTTAAAAAGGCGTTTTCAGACATCTCAATTTTTTTGATTGCACGGAAAACTCATCCATGCAATGTGAAGCGCAAATATAGAACGGAGCAAGAGGCCCATGGGTCACACTACTTATCACAGTTTTAGCAGGCGTGATTTTTTTTTCAGGAAATCATCTCATTTAAAACAAGCGAGATTTATAATAAATCAGTAAATAATTATGAAATTAGCTGTTAATATGTACATTTTGCTGTTGTACTTGCGTCAGACAGGTTTACATGTAAGTCATTGCTGACAAAACAGTCAAAATGTCTGCTGATAAAGTGTGTTCGTTCAACAAGACGGAAGTGTGTTCGTTAACAAGACGGAAATAAAAAAATAAACTCTGCCTTGTCGCATTTAACTGGAGACCAATTAAAAAAAATGTTCAAATTTTTAATATTAATAAGAATTAAAAGGTGAGATTCAAACAGCCCCCCCGGAGGTCAAGGTCGTTGAATTCATAAAATTCTGTCTGTTTTAACATTTTCCGCGCGAAGAAGCCTGTGAGATTTTGCAGTGAAATTTTATATTAAAACTCTCTATGGTCCAAGAAGAACCTATTGATTTTGAGGTCAAACGTTCAAAGTTCAAGGTCGTAAATTCATATATTCTGTCTGTGTGTTTAACTTTTATTTCCGGGCGATATTTTAAAAAGTTTATGATCTTTTGCGATGAAATTTTTCTACCATAACTCCATATTGCCTCGCCTGGCCCTCTTAATTAAAGTACCCCCTCATTTTGATCCTTCTAGATCCGCGCATGCTCTCTTTTTTTCTGAAGGACACAGATTATCTGAATTAGCTTATTATATAGAAATGAAAGACATTTTACCAATATAGATTTTCTTCAGTCATCTTTTGAAACGCTCTGGCCACTGCTTGATCTGAGGGAGACAGGTCGCCATTAACGTCCACGCCTCTTTTTTTCTTGATATAATCAATGCAGAACTGGGAATCGGCTATAGATTTCCCGTCATACTCTATCCAAGGTGTTTTTCTTTTGGAGGAAAACTTTCCCGAGTGATCGTTCTACAAATAAGCATTCATGAAGAAATCGATTAACCTTGTCGTGCGCATCTTCGTAATCATCAAAAAACTAGCCTAGATAATTTCAAACCACGTTTCCAAAATGCATGTTTCTTTATAATTTGGGAAATCTTTTATAATTAAGGAAATCCTTTGCAGTGTTTCTTTTTACATAGTGCAGTACATGTACATGTATGTGCAGTTGAGAAAATATCGATTTAAACATAAATTTGTAAATTTTCTGAAAATGTTAATTTCAAGTAAAAATTTCTGATTCAATATTCTTAACATGTCAGTTGTTTTATCTTTCAATAAAGAAAAGAACATGTTCTTAGAATTTTCAGTGATATTTACACTTATAATACATGTAATTCAGATGTAAAGTATACTGATGAACTAGACTCAGCAACGAGAAAGACCATAAATAAAACAAAATCGGTTAACTCGAGTACATTTTAGCATCCACGTTCCCTATATATATATATATATATATATATATATATATATATATATATATATATATATATATATATATATATATATATATATATAAAATCCAAATTCAAATGATAAACTCAAACTTTTATCTAAAGCGCTTTCGCCCCATGCGGGCTCATCAGTAGATTTGAAATTGTAAACAAGTTACATTATGACGTCATTCTCGTGACGTTATGTAGGCAACGTTATACATAATGATTGTGACGTAATAATAATCACAGTTCAATGAGGCGCACAGATAAAGTTTTACAGTTCATCTGATCAAAGTTAAGCGCCTATTATAAATGTACAATAATGGAGACATTTTATATAAAATGTACATAATAAAATAATTTGATATAAATTCCTTTTAGCAGTTCAATTTTGGTTTAAACAGATTTATAAAATATTGTTCTTTGGCTTTCCGTAATTGTTCATTTTCCTCTTTTATTTTGTAAAAAGGAAATATATAAAAATGTCCTTTGCCACAAGAATCAAAGTGTTCACTACATTGCGTGTTTCGTATGGTCGGATCCTTAATCTGTTGTTTGTGCACGCGAACACGATCGGCTAATTTGGTTCCGGTTTGTCCTATATAATTTTCCTCACATGTAGGACACGTCATACAGTATATAAGGTTTTTAGATTTACACGTCATAGAAGATTTAACGTCAAACTTCATTCCGTTTTTAAAAATAATGGTTTGGCCGGTTTTTAAAAATTGACAGGTTCCGCATCGTGGATCCTCGCACTTAGAAACCATCGGTTTCTCGGGGTTCGATGTAAATTTGGCAGTGGTAAGAATCTTTTTCAAATTGGGAGGTTGACGCCTGCTGTGTAGTATATCCTCTGGTTTAATAAGGTCCCTTAATGTTTCTGATTGTTGAATAATAGGGAAAAATTGTTTGGCAGTTTTAAAGATGTTGTGATTTCTTGGGTTGTGGGTTAGAACAAAAGGGATCTTTTCGTTGCTCTCCTCTTCGTGATGTCTAATAGTACGTAATTCGTTAATGGGTATTTCCTTTGCCTTTTGTATAGCAGCCTCAATTAATTTTGATGGATATTTTTGTCTAGAAAGAAAAATTCTTAGTTCACATAGTCTTGTATTTCTGCGCTCCTCATCAATAACAATAGTACAAATTCGCCTGGCCATATTGAATGGGATGTTTCGTTTAGTATGGGAGGGATGACATGAGTTGAAAATCAAATATTGATGGGAGTCTGTGCTCTTGTAATAGAGATCCGTTATGATTTTCCTTCCCTCTTTTATAATAAGAATGTCTAAAAATGGCAATCTGTCTTCGCTGATTTCCATTGTAAAATGCATACTTTCATGGAGCCGATTTAGAATGCTGTTAAACTGTTGTAGATCTTGTAGAGATTTTGTCCAAAAAATAAAACAGTCATCTAAGTAACGTTTCCAGTTTCTTTCAATGTATGTACCAAAATCCTCTCCAAAAAATGTTTTGCATTCTGAAAAAAGTTTTTCCTCCAGAAAGCCTAAAACGAGAGTTGCGTAGGTAGGGGCGACTTTTGTCCCCATTCTTGTCAATTTTTAAAAACCGGCCAAACCATTATTTTTAAAAACGGAATGAAGTTTGACGTTAAATCTTCTATGACGTGTAAATCTAAAAACCTTATATACTGTATGACGTGTCCTACATGTGAGGAAAATTATATAGGACAAACCGGAACCAAATTAGCCGATCGTGTTCGCGTGCACAAACAACAGATTAAGGATCCGACCATACGAAACACGCAATGTAGTGAACACTTTGATTCTTGTGGCAAAGGACATTTTTATATATTTCCTTTTTACAAAATAAAAGAGGAAAATGAACAATTACGGAAAGCCAAAGAACAATATTTTATAAATCTGTTTAAACCAAAATTGAACTGCTAAAAGGAATTTATATCAAATTATTTTATTATGTACATTTTATATAAAATGTCTCCATTATTGTACATTTATAATAGGCGCTTAACTTTGATCAGATGAACTGTAAAACTTTATCTGTGCGCCTCATTGAACTGTGATTATTATTACGTCACAATCATTATGTATAACGTTGCCTACATAACGTCACGAGAATGACGTCATAATGTAACTTGTTTACAATTTCAAATCTACTGATGAGCCCGCATGGGGCGAAAGCGCTTTAGATAAAAGTTTGAGTTTATCATTTGAATTTGGATTTTATTTTATCCCTATACCAAGGAAAAATAATTTTTTGAATATATATATATATATATATATATATATATATATATATATATATATATTGTACCCAGGGGATTCCCCGACGTAGATTTCCTGATATATTTATCTGTTTTCATTTTCTCCCTGTCACAAACGATTGATTTTCCCCCACCACCAAACTAAATATAGATTTTCCCAACGTTTGTGGTTCTTGATCTTATGACATTATTTGTGAAACATCTGGTTGCATAACGCCAGCAACCTACTATACTATCATCTCTATTAATTAAGAAAATGGGTGTCTAAAAAACTGAATTGCCATAATAAAAAGTCGGTTTAGTAGAATTCGTGCCTAGCGTAGGTTAATTGAAGATTTATTTTTCCCCTTTTTGTCTTTTAAAGTTTTAAAGTTGCTTAAATTATGCATCTTTGTATTAAATTGTAAATGACATGTTTCTTTTAAGTTTCACTTCATGCATTTAAATTCCCGCGGCATATTTTATATTATGTTTTTTTTTTAATTCTACGAAAGCTTATTGAGCTCAATTTGATAACGTAAATAAATATGTTTTCGTGTTTTAACGCGAAGTTTTGTCAATTTACGCGAACTTTTCGCGAAACACGAAATTACCGCGATGCTAGTATAACGCGAAACAATCGCAATACACTGTACATGTACGAGGGACGTTCAATACATAATGTCATTGGGACTCGAAAAAAGACACAAATTTTTTTTTTTTTTTTTTTTTACAATTTAGTCTTCATGATTTAATTAAAATATTCTCTTTTGATTAAAAAACATGTCCGTAACATTTTTATTCAATTTCTAATTGTTTTTAGAACTCATTTATGAGCATGACCCTTTGTATACTGGAATATGGCATATCCTATGATTTGCTGTACTTGTTTTTTTTCTTTCTGATGGTTGTTTTTCTAAGTTTGGGAAATGAAACAAGTCAAAGTTTGAAAGATCTGGCAAATTTTGTTGGTGTGACAAAACATTAACCCTCTGTTTATCCCCAAAACTCCTTTACTCTTCATGGCCTGTGGGTTTGGACGCTGTCATGAAGTGGACTCCTCATTCTGTTTCCTTCCTCTCATAAACCTTTCAATTTTTTTGCAAAAATTTGTTAAATAGACTCCTCCAGAAATTGAGCTTCCTCCCCGAATATGAATTTGAACAAGACCGCTAATATTTAAGGAAATAGCATATAAAACTGTTGTTGTGCCATTGCAAGTCTTTGTTCTTCTTAGGACTTTGCATTTTTGTCAAGTGCATCTTATTGTAAATTTGTTTTGAGGGTTTAAAGCAAAATGTATTCAACATGTTCAAGTTTCATTATCTATTTGAATTTCAGAAAAATGTGGATAAGTACAATTTTTGATTTTTTAAAAATAATTTTTTAGGCATTCCTACACGCTGACGTTTTCACTCATTTTTCAAAATATGGGGTGGCCTTTGAGTATTAAACTTTTTACTATCAAATGTTTCTTTAAAACAGAGTGAACTACCCCAAAAATGATGTCTATATATATTGGTTGTTGTATGTCCTTGTTGCCAAGGACGGTACCCAGTTTTGAAGCCCATTATATAATTTTTCTTTACTGAAATCCACCTGTTCATGTGTGTATAAAACAGACATTGGTTGCTGTAAATTTCACATATTTCAGTTAAATATATTTTTGGGATATTAACAAGTTTTACAGCTGCTTAAATGAAGCGTTTAATTTTACTCTAGTTTACTGATTCTTGACCATTTATTTTTAATGCAGTGTCTCGACTAGCCCTTGTTTTCCAGCTTCCAGCAATGAAATAATGCGATGAAAAGTGGTCACATAAACTGTTATCAATTCATGAAAGATTTTATAATGAGAGAACGTCAAGCTTAATCATATGATTTATATGCTGTATGACATCGAGCTAATGACATTATTTATTGAACGTCCCTCGTATATAACGCAAAAAGAACCCGGATATAATAGAATAATTTTGCCTTTCGATGTAAAACAACAACAAATCCGTCAAATAAACAACATGTACAATTGTTTGAAACATTGAATTTGAAATCGGTTTTAGCATTAGATTATATAATTTTGTGAAACATCTGGTTGCAACCTACTATATCTTTATCTCTACTAATTAGAAACGGGTGACTAAAAAAAAAACTGAATTGCCATCATAAAATTTCAAGTGAGTCTGTTTTGTACAATTCGTGATTTTAACATAGCGTAGGTTAATTGAAGATTTCTTTTCCCCGATTAGACTAAAGTTAAAAGTTGCTTTAATTTTGTACCTTTGTATTTAATTGGATGACATATATCTTTAAAATTTCAATTCCTGCCTATAAATTCCCACGGCATAATGTTTTTTTCTTTAAATTCTACGAAAGTTTATTGAACTCAATTTGATAACGTAAATAAATATTTCTTCGTGTTTTAACGCGACGTTTTGCCAATTTTTCTCGAACTTTTCGCAAAACACAAAATTTCCGCAATATTAGTATAGATCGCAACAATCGCGATATAACGGAGAAAAAGCGCGACTAAATACATTATAATGATTTTGCCCTTCGATGTAAAAAAAAAAAAAAAAACCCGACAAATAAACATGTACAATTGTTTGAAACATTGAATTTCAAATCGATTTAAGCATTATTATAGTGTTATTCTGGAGTCTGATATCATAAAGAAAAAGTCATGGAATTCACACTTTAAAAATGAGGTGTCACGCATAGTAACCCGATTTAGTTTATTGTATATGTTTGTACAAAAAGGGTATAGCATTGGATTGTAGCGGTGAATAAAATATTCTGTAACTTTCATCACACATGTTGAAGTTGTTATTAGTGTGAACATAAAAAAATTCCTCTGAAACAACAATAAATTCACAGTTATGTGATAGCGTAATTTTTAAAAAAAGTTTTTGCTACTCTAAAATATATACATGTAGTAAAAAAATATATGCATGTGTTACATAGAGAGATCAATTCACAACAATTTTATGCACGTATTACTTTAATAAAGGTATTTTATTCACGTTCATGTATAAGTATACTTTTCATTGCATGTTGATCGATCTTAGCTTTTAATATACCGGGTATTTGTAGATAGCGATATTCAAGTTTCTTTTCCAAACAAGAATTTATTCAGCAATCATTATCAGAATTTCGTCTTTGACTGTGGTAAAATTTAAACTGAATGAAAAGTTCTTTTCTAGTGTAGACATTTCAAAAGTATAAACCTATTTGATAGATTACTCATAATTCTTTATTATTAGCTTTAAATTATGATCGAGGTTTGGGTTGATTTCGCCAACGTACATGTACCCTCCTCTCCCCACCTCCGCCCACCCTAAAAAAAAAACGCACTGGAATAGGCTTAAAATAATTTGAAATCTCCTGGGTGCCTTTCATCCTTTTCTTACTACATTTGTTGTATCTATGCCATTTTCATAAACGGTAATCACAGGCTCCATGTGGCATCTTCCCAGTATCAAGGTTTTATGATACCCGGTATTAGTCTTCTAAACAAATCCTTGACAAAAATCGTTTTTAAAAAGTCGGGCCAGGAAGCTATGTACTGTTTCATTTGTTCCCTGTCTACGACTGGTCCAAATAAGAAAACGGGCTTCCCTGCAGGAAAGTTTAGGGAAAAATATGACTTGTCTTCAAAAATTACCTATTTCGTAGGATTTGTGACTACTAATACCTCCAATGAAATATCGGAGATTGGTTTTTAAAAGTGTCGTGTTGTAAATTTTGAATTTACCGGGTGGGAGTAGATACAAAATTCACAATATGACAACTAAATTTTGTATTTACTAGTAAATCTTTTTTATTTGCAAGAACTTTATTTTCGTGTAATTACGCGAGACAGTGTTCTCACGAAAATTTTATTCTCGCCTACAATTAATAAATATTCCTTCAGATTATATATAGTAACTACAATTCGTAAACCGTTTGTCCCAAGAGTCAATAACTATCTCGCGAAAATAAGGTATCGCGAAAATTTAATGATCTTCAAAATATTCTCAATGATTGTTATTTGTTAATAATACATGTACTTAACCCTGCGTAATGTAAAACCACAAACCCAACTTTTGTCAAGGGTTTGTGAAGAGGTATATGAATTATCACAAACCTCGACACTGTGAAGATTCCACGTGCCAGAAACACAGAACTTTGAATTCTTATTATTTTTTGTCAATCATGAGTGAAATATCAAGATAAAAACAACAATCAAGCCAATAGATATTGGGAGCAGAGCAGACACGGATCTCTAAAAAACATCAGAGTTGGGATCAGATGCCCTGAAGGCGAAAGCGGTCCAATCCCTTGTGCTCCTTGATCGATCAACGGAAAAAGATTCGTAGACAATTCATTGTGGGAAAATGAGCTAACAATTCATAGAAAAAAGTCAGTCAACGTTCGACTTGACGATAGATTTCATTTGCTAACTAGGCCATTGTATCGACCATATACTGTACATGTAATTGACGTATTGATGATGATAAACGAGACTGTTGTTTTCATCAACTTATTTATCTATAATTTGTTTCATTTTGATTAGGAAATTGTTCGTATGTAGAGCATGTTCTTGCATTTCGATTCAAATGGGAGACAGTCACATAAGCATAATAACGGTAAGCTTCTTATGGAGGTGATGAGGTGATGATGGTATTTATAAATACTACTAGTAAAAGAGGAAAAGTTGAAGCCATAAAATTTATCCTCAAGACTAGTGTCGTTTTTAGGTTGAAATTATACATTCGAATAACGGCCTCAGGCAGACAGTTTGGTTCTTAGGCCCGACAAAACGCATGTTGCCCTCGAACTCAGTCAATAAATGTGATGTAATCTCAGTTCCATTAATTGTTAACAACAACGAATGAAAATGAGATTAAGCTCTGCCCATTCTGTGACGTAAGCGGTCAAACATCTCATCGACCGGTCCAACATCTCTCTCAGCGGTCCAACATCGATTTTTTATGCCCGCTCAGCAAAACATTAGAAATGTTGGACTTTTTTCGTAAAATTTTGAATAGGAACAAATTTTCAAAGGTAAAACAATGACTTTTTTTGCTAGCAAAGTATCCGGATATGAAATAGATGTCTCAGACTCTGTCGTGTGTTTAATATTATGTCGTTTACTGATTTTTATTTGAAAATTAAAATAAGCTAGTACACGACTATTATAGTCGTGTACCTATAGTTCAATTTTCGATCTCCAAAATCTAAATAGATATTGTCAATCAGAAATTCAAAGACCTAAGGTCATTTTGATCATTGTTTTGTTACTTTACTTAGAAATTTAAGAACTCTGACCCCCTTCCCCTCTCAATCTGCACATATACTCACAACGTATGGAGTTTTCGTCATCCGTAAAAACGTCTCCAATTTTAAAGGAAAGGGGGAGACACTTGGTGCAAATGGACCTCTGCCGATTTGATACAGAATGACCACATCCGGTGGGACTTGATGACGCCTTGTTGACCTGTAAATAATGAATAAATCAGATCAGATCCTTACAATACAGTAGCTATATATACGTAATAAATTAAGAATTGACATGTGCTCTCTCAATCTATATGGTGCATGGGGATGAGCGGATTTTCTTCACCGCGACATATTAAGATTGATGATACATGTATATGTGTTCTAAAACTTAAAGGAAGGAGGTAATATTATTTTATTTACTTCACTGTGTACATTTAAAGTTCATCGATCCTCTGATAAGAGAGATAACTCTTAATGACATAAATGTCTATTATTCCTTTATAGATTTGTCAAGTTGAAGTGTCTTTAATTTTGTCTAATTTTGCCTTCTCAAGATAGCTGAGCTATGCTATAATTTTTACTTATAAAATACATTTCTTTTGGAAAATGATTAACGTTCAAGCAACTTTTTATATGTGTAAGCAGAGGGTTTATGAACCTTAACAACCTCCGAAAATCCCCAGGAAGCCTGAATTCTTTCCCCTCCCCTCCTCGATCAGCGCATGCCTCCATCCAGTAAATTTAAAACGATAGTATAAAATTAGTATTAAATAACAAGATTTTTTTTTACTGAAAGCAAATCTCGATCGGCAATGACTTAATCCTTTAGGGTGATAATGAACACTATATTCATGTATATAATATACATGTACAAATGTACAAAATGTCATAAAAACTCCTATCGATTCTCTGGGACTGTAGCCATGCAGCCTTTATTGCGAAAGAAGGTCTTCATATCCTTAATCAGAAAAAAGCAATACATGCTGCATTTTCATTTCCTGACAAACTTTTTCCGTTGACATCTATGGTCTTTATCGATCTAAGCATTTATATCTTTAAGGAGAGGTACACGCATTCCTTGGGGCCCAATCATCCTCATCCTAGCCCCCCCCCCCCTTTGTTCAAAAAGGTTATTATTTAATATTTTTATTTGGTATTTATATATATATTCTTCATTTCTTTGCATGTACATGAAAATATTATAATATATAATTACACTCGTATGTCTTAATTTTAAAAAAATCGCAAGAATTGTAATCACAGCTTCTTTTGTTCATTTTTATTATATATTATATATTTTTGAATTTACATAAAATTGTTGAGAAAGTATAATATTTAAAGTGCAAATACTAGCCCCCTTGTCTTTTTCTTATATTATGAAAAATGACATTGTTAATCTAAGCGACATATGTTATGATCTAGCCCTGGGTGCGTTTACACGTGGACCATTATACATATATATATATTGTTGAATGTTTGAAAACTGAATGGAAATTTTTTTTTCACGCACTCACGATATTATTTACCCTTATGCTCTAAAATTAAATCCTAATATATATAAAAAAAAATGTTCATCGATGACGAAACCCCGTGGAGTCCAGTTTCTATCATTTGCTATGCTACAGTTTTTACATTTAATTTATATTTTTAATAAATTAGAAATTTGAAAAGCTTAATTAATTATGTTTTATCGGTATCTGAACAAAAAAATGAAAAAGAAAATAAAGAATCTGAGTAATAATTCACCAATTTAGGCAGCATATTATATTTACAATAAAGATGTGAATTGAGATCTTATATAAAATAAACTCTATAGATAGAAAGAGTTTAAATGCCCCGAACGTTTAACAGCTGGCTTACGTTGACCGATGGGTTACCTCCTACCGGACGAACGAAAAAGTAAAATATATACATACCACTTGTATAGGAAAGATCCAAGTCTGAATACTATCAAGGTTAATATTATAACAATTCCAGCAATCAAAATTTCTAGTAACATTTTCGCTGTAAGTCTTGTCTGTCTGCATATATCCCCGGCCCATTGGTTTTAAGAACCCCACAAGTGCAGAACGACTACAGTGTCAAAATAATGGACCCTGCATATATTTTATTAACTTAATCGATCACTTTCTTCCCGTTTTTCTCAACATAATATCACAAAGTGAGAGTTTTAATTAAAATCAGCGGATTCAGATGCGACATTTATCAAGTACGCGCTAATTAGTTTCTAAACGTAATGCTAGACTCCCCCTTTGCGAGTTGGAAGTGGAATCGTCCACAGTTTGTTGACATTTGAGAACTTCCTTTCGGCTGTGTATACACAACATGTGGATGGCAAAGGAGATATATTTACCCATATGCTGACATAAAATACCGGGTTAGTGGGATCTTCTCTATCATGGGTGAGTATTTCTGCATAAATCGGTTGTTATTCGAGATTCACCGACCATGTTAAAAATGTCGAAGCATGACACTCGAGCAATAAACATTAGCCGCCTTATTCTATATATTTGACAGTTTCTCCGTACTGCGTGTTTACATTTTTAATTCAGTGGTCACCATTTACACATCATAGTTTTGTTTATGGACTCTTGGTCAATAAAGACATTTATATAACACTCATTATAAGTAGATTAGCTTTTGCAAATTACCCAGAAAAATTCAAGATGGCGGATCTTTGGAAACCCTCATCATCAACATTATCCGACACGAACAGGCATGCGACCTACTGTGAAAAAACCTGGTTAAGGACGCACTCGTTATTTAAGACATAAAACAACACATCAGACCCCCTGTGTTGGCTGTTGAACTATGTGACAGGGGTGAATTTGAAACTGGGAGGAAAATGTAATAGAATATGTGTAGCACTGGGATATAATTAGTTTCATGCTATCTCACTACAGGAACCTGACCTAGGTCAATATTTATGAGTCACTTCTAAATGCTCCTTTTGTCCAAACTGTGTGTATACTAAGATAAAATCATTGAAAACTTTCATGTACCATGTATACAGTCCTCAGGAATGTGTTAACTAATAAATGCATAAAATGCTAGGTTAACAATGCACCTCTGTACAGGTATATTTTGTATTCAGAATATACATCTATTTGAAATTGTTGATTATTGACACATGTGCACATATTTCTAGTACCGGTAGTACACAGTCAATCATACTGAGCTTCAGTTACACTATAAATATAACCAGATAAATGTCATATAGTACATAAACTGCGTTTTATGGCCATCTCTCTGCTTATTCTTGTCAGTCAACATATACAACTGAAATTTAATCAATCAGCATAATGAACATATACATGTATTGTTTATTAGAAGTGTTTTACATGCTGAGAAAGAATAAATTACCAAAGACATTCAATAAGCAAGGAGATACATAAGTTCAATCATAATTAAGATTTCCTTTAAATTAGGTACATGTACATAGTGTAAATGTACTGTCATATATGTGATATTTAAGACTGCTGGTGTTATGATTGCCATGGAAACACCCCCCTATCCCCCTCCCTTCTTATTTCATGTTTGATATGTGTTTGTTAACATTAATGAATCTGTAATCATTATAGATTTAACTTTGACAAGTTTTAGATTTCACTCTTGCAAAATAATACTTGGGTTTACAAGAAATATTTCATAAATTGGTCAGTGAACTCAATAAGGTGAGGAGCATGCTGCAATAATACTTAAAATGGCTTTGCATTCCCCCTTCCTTGAAAAATAAAATGGAAATTTTAAGTGAATGAGATGAAAATTGAGGTTGAGTTTTGTGGCCCTAGAGCCTGATGTGTTTAAAACAGGAAAACAACTGCCCATAATTTGAATTGTCTTCACAAAGTAACAAACAAAATCATTTGACAATCAGTCATTATGCACAACTGTGCCATATCATTTTCTAATAAAACTTTGTGTGACTGAGCTACATAACCACAAAGAATTACATATATTGGAACCAAACATTTTTTTTTATCAACATGATCAATCAGTGTAAAGTTTGTGTTGTAAACAACTTGAAAATAAATAAAAAATACTGGGGTTTTATATCCCATTATTTTTTTTCAATTTATTTTTTATTTAGCTGTTTAGCTACCCTCCCAAAAATTATCTACTTTTTAATTTTTGTTTAACTGTGGGGGCGATTTTTGAGAAAACAAATTTTATAAACTTAAAAGTAACTTATATTAAATCATGATAACATTGGGCTATTACAAGTAACAGTTTTTTTCTTGAATTATTGAAAATGATCCAGCAGCATGAAATTTACATGATGTAACTATTCTGGCCCCCTCTTAGTATATTGGATTTTAGATTCAGAGTAATAATTCCCAAGTGTAGCCACTGTAGGTAGACTCTTTTGCCAGATTTACATAAAGTATTTATGTAGTTCAATCAACATGATTAAGCATCAGGTTATTTAATTAATTACTATCAATTCGGTTTCCTTGCTTGTCAAAAGTTCGTTAATGAGTATCTTATGAAGCTTAATAATATTTCATTACTAGTGAATGTTTATATTTAGATTATGATGTTAAATTTAGAGGAAAAAAAATATTCCGGTGTAGGTAGTTCTGTGTTAAAAGTTCTCCAGAAAAATAATTTTTCAGGTACCGTAGAAAATGTCAATATTTATTTGCAATTCAGTTGTAGGAGTCAGTAAAATAATTATTGTTTACTATGTTACCATGGATACAGGTCAGAAATCATCAAAACCCAGAGACTTGGATGGGGAACCTTCCCCTACGCCTCGCAAGTCTCCGAAGAGAGGAGGAATGAGGCACCCAGAGAGATCAGAAACAGCCTCCCCCCTCAGGTCAGAGTCAGCTCCCGTCATGGAGCAGAGAATCAGTGTAGGGGACTCGCCAAATCTTCCAAAGAGCATTTCCTTAAATCTGGCATCTTCTAGCTCGGAACAAGAAACGGACTACGATCAGCAAGACGCCGACTATGAACAAAAGGAAAATGTTCCTCAGACCTGGACGGAAAAATCCATTTCCGATAGTCCCCTAAGGATGAACGGCACTCACATGGAGCCCTTCACGCCAAAGATGGTCAACGGAGAAATGCTTCCTCGGGCAGCCTCTACGCCCGCGACCACCTCAATGTTGTGTACGGAACAATTACGTAAGTATTACAGATTAGGAAGAATGCAGCTACTTGAAAACAAACGTCTCACTTGATAAACATGATAAATATCAGATGTTTTGTCCAGGGAAAAGAAAAACAGCATTCTGAGTGACATTCACAGATGCATACATGTATTTTGTAATTTTGAGATAATGATGCATTAAAAAAAACCCTTAACAACAACATATTCATAAAGGGTTTGAGGTATTCATAAATGCCATAGTCACAAAATAGAAAAAAATAAGTGTTTTTTTTATTGCTCTATTTTGATTTTTTTTTTACACATTCTTGTATCAGTGTTTATGTAATTTTGAAGAACAGTCAACAAGTTTAAAATGTTTTCAGAATTATAAGAACCATTTTCAAGAAAAGATTGGCATAATAGGGGATTCATTCAGAGATTGGAAGATGGGGGGGGGGGGGGGAGTGTTGGGGTTGGAACATTCATTCATTCTACATAACAACATGATAAAAGATTTTAACATTTAGATTTGAATCAAATCTTTTCCTACGAGGAATTGGTCTGAAAAATGGGGACATATTTGAAAGTCATTGTGAAATATCTGTGAAATTTAAGCTTATAAAAGAGGGGTTAAATTAATCATACAGAACAATCAAAATAGCTGACAAAGATTATTATTCTCTCTCTCTCTTACTTATCACATGCTTTTAGATTTAGTCCATGATTCTAGTACATGTAACATCAAATGGAAAATTTGCAATCATAACAGTGGCTTAAATTGTCAAAATAAGTTACATAGACTTTGGATATTATTTAGGCTATATTCTTTTCATGTTTGAGATTAATTTTAACTAATTTTTAATTTATATAGATATAAACACAGACTCAGATCAGGAGCATACAGACCAAAGTGATGATGAAGCTCTCACACCTGTCAGTCAGGTAAGTTATTATTAAGGTTAACATCCACCAGACAGGTAAGTGATGATGTCAGACAGGCAAGTGATGATGTCAGACAGGTAAGTGATGATGTAGTCAAGTAGTCTTTTATGAAGTTAACACAGACCAGACAGGTAAATGATGGTGCCAGACAGATAATTGATGATGTCAGACAGATAATTGATGTTATTATACTTCTGTTAAAATGTTTCCTATATAAAGTTTAGAAGGTAAAATTAAAATAGCTATCTTTAATAGTTCACGCATAGCAAAGCTATATCCCGGGGTTTAGTTTTTGCTATCCACCCTCGGGAAATTTTCATGCAATTTTTGCCGCCAATTTTGATTTGCAGCGATAAATCTATTGACTGATGATGTCATAAGGACTTCAGTAGCATTGTGACGTCATCAGGTTTTCAGATTATTCTTGCAGTATTATCTTACTACTAAAAAATACAAACCTCAGAAATTATATTATACATCAGTATAATAAAACACTTATCCACTGGGTGTGAGTGGGATAGCTCTTTTATCAAACCCTTGACAGAAACTATTCCCCTCGGGCAAGCCCTCGGGGAATAGTTCTCTGTCGCGGGTTTGATAAAAGAGCTATCCCACTCACACCCAGTGGATAAGTGTATAATGTCAGATAGATAATTGATGATGTCAGGCAGGTAAGTAATGATATCAGGCAGGTAAGTGATGATGTCAGACAGGTTTGTGATGATGTCAGACAGGTTATTGATGATGTCAGACAGGTAATTAATAATGTCAGTAAGGGCGAAACGATTACACGTGTAAACGGCGACGTTTTGATTATATGCTCTAAACGTTTACAGTTTGAGTAAACGTTTACACGAAGGTCATTATCAATGTCTATCAGAAATAAAGTTTAACACAAAAAAAATTGTTTTATTTCATAATTTACAAAAGAAACACCGTCTTTGGCCATTTGATAAGCAACAATCTAAACCGGAAACATATTGAATGAAAATATCTAAAACCCGATACGGGCTAACATAATTAATTCCGATTTCCGAGTTGCTAATACTAGCGATGTTTTACGACACTTGAAATATAAAACTTGATATATTTTGATTAAATAAATATAATACATTTTTCACAAGTCTTTGAAAAGTTTCAATACATTCAGCAGGTCCTGTTTTACTTTTTTCGAGATTAAAAGATCCATCTTTACAATTATTTTTTCTACGTCCGGTAACCAAACAAACCAAGCAGTTGGGTGACGAGGTCGTAAGTGAATGAATTTAATGCGCCTCAAATTCTTACGGTTAAATCACAATGACCAACAATAAATTTGTAATAACAGCTCATACTTATATTAAAGTGAAAGAATTGATTATTAAATTCGAGTTTCATGAATGAGTAGCCATAAAAATCCAACATAGAATATTTCCCGTTTAAACGGTACCGTTTCGTTTACTGCTATCCGTTTAAACGTTTACAAAATTCAGTAAACGTTTCACCCTTAAATGTCAGACAGGTTATTAATGATGTCAGACAGGTCAGTGATGATGTCAGACAGGTCATTGATGATGTCAGACAGGTAATTAATAATGTCAGACAGGTCAGTGATGATGTCAGACAGGTAAGTGATGATGTCGGAGAGGAAAGAGAATATGAAGCTTTCACATCCATCAGACAGGTAAGTTTTTATAATGCGAACACCCATCAGTTAAGTAAGTAAAGATGGAGAAACTAAAGCATGTTAAAATTAGGTAAATTATAGCCAAACCTTAAAACTGAAAGAAATGTGATGATGGTATTGATGAACTTCAGATGAAGTTGGAATTCTAGCTCTTGGTTGGTGATAAAGAAATAGAATGATATACATGTATATGTCAATGCTCTAAATTGGAATTTCTTATAGCTAGTCATTTAGTCAGGTTTTAAAGCTAAACCCACTTTTTAAAAAACCTGACAGATTGATGTTTGGGCTTACAAATTG
>NW_026931817.1:37500-49212 GCF_032062105.1 Saccostrea cuccullata
GCAAGGTTATAATTTCTGCAGACAAATATACAGACATAATATAAACACAAGAAACAAAATATGTACATAATTAGTCAAATGGAAAAAAATATACTATTTAATTGGAATCACAAAATAGATTGTTATTTCAGGGATAGGGAGTGGGTAGGGAGATTGGAAACCCCCCCCCCCCCCCTGGAATTTCCTTTGTTATTTAAACAAGACTATATACTGAAGCAAATAAAAAATGATTTTGGACATCCTCCCCCTAACTAAGAAAACATTGGTTTTTTTTTTTTGTTTATTTGTTTTTCAGTGTATGATTTTTTTCTCCTGCTTGTCAGGAAATTCTAGGCATGAATATTTTGACTGAGATGTGAACCCCCCTCCCTACTCCCGAAAAAAATTCTGGATCCGCACCAGTATTGGCAGTAACTGAATGTCACATTGACAAGGGGAGATAACTTCACAATATGAAATTCGTCTAGTGTGGCATGCGATGATCTTTGACCCTTTTGAACTTTAACCTAATCGTTTGGGTTTATTTTACCCCCACTATACTTAAACTTGTACTTACCGACCTCCATAGGTCCTGTAAACTTCATGAAATATAAATCCAATTATAACACAAAATGAATTAATCCAAAGCACACCATTCTGCAGCCTGTTATAATGATATTCCATTCGGAAAACCTCCGTGCCGTCGATTCCGTCACCTTATCAGATGAAGTGGGAATCGGCCGAGGTGTACCGAATGGAGTTTAATCTAAAAATATGATAATGGGTGACGCAACGTGATGTGATGTAGAATTTACATGTCAAGAACAAATTTTAAATTAATTCATAACAAACACTGTTTTAACAAAACTGTTCCATCTAGCCTATTCCCAAAAGTATGTACTGTGTGATTGTGGTGTCGAGGGGGGGGGGGGGATTAGTAAATTTAAAAAGGTCCTAATATGAACAAAACATTTATCAAAATCTAATTTACATTATTAATAGAATTCAAACTGGTATATAATGAATTAAGCATGTAAAATAAATATAAGAGGTTCTGAGTTATAGGTCACAGGGATAATTTCATACCCAATTTTATGAATACATATGTAAATTACAGGCACATAGCAACCGGGGGGGGGGGGGGGCTTAGGGGGGCTGCCCCCTTTTTTTCCCAACATTACCTGTACTATAAGAAAATGTCCATTAAAAAGATGGTTGCCCCCTCCCCCTACTTTTAACCACAGTATATACATTGCAAGGAAATATGGGAAAAATTGGAAGTGAAAGTAATTTTGCCTTGAAAAAAAAGTGGCCACCACCCCCCCACCCCCACCCCCCATTTCATTTTTTTTCCTTGTTAATTTTTTTAGGTTAGTAAAAAAAATTTTCTCAGGTTGCCCCCCCCCCCACTTTCAAAAACGATGCTACGTGCCTGAATTATACAGAATTATTTTGACTTTTTCCTTGGTAAGCCGCCCGTAGGATTGTGTATTTAGAGGCAAACACCTTAGTGCGGGTATTACTGTCTCATGACAGCATCTAGTATTTATATGGAAGCATGCTCAGGTAGTGTAGATTCAAGTTTGTTCAAATCATGACCCCCGGAGGTAGGGCGGGGCCAAAATGGCCGACCAAAGTTTTGCATAGAAATATATAGGGAAATTCTTGAAAAATCTTCTCAAGAATGACAAAGCCATAATTCATCATATTTATATGGAAGCATGCTCAGGTAGTGTAGATTCAAGTTTGTTCAAATCATGACCCCCCGAGGGTAGGGCAGGGCCAAAATGGCCGACCAAAGTTTTACATAGAAATATATAGGAAAATTCTTTAAACATCTTCTTCTCAAGAATGACAAAGTCATAATTTATCATATTTATATGGAAGCATGTACAGGTAGTGTAGTTTCAAGTTTGTTCAAATCATGACCCCCAGGGGTAGGGCGGGGCCAAAATGGCCGACCAAAGTTTATCATAGAAATATATAGGAAAATTCTTTAAAAATCTTCTTCTCAAAAATGACAAAGCCATAATTCATCATATTTATGTGGAAGCATGCTCAAGTAGTGTAGATTCTAATTTTTTCCAAGCATGACCCCCAGGGGTAGGGCGGGGCCAAAATGGCCGACCAAAGTTTTTAAAGATATATAGAGGAAAATTCTTTAAAAATCATTTTCTAAAAAATAGCAAATCCATGATTGGTCATGGGACTACTTTTGGATTTAAACTTTACAATAAAAAGCCATTTTCTACTTTTTCCTACCCTTAGTGCTCAGGTGAGCGATGTGGACCATGGGCCTCTTGTTTTGGGTTTGATTATTGTCATCTATCATCTTCAGAGAAAGAGAAATAAGTAATGTATACTTAAAAATGTCAATAGGCCACAGGTTCTGTTTGATAATTAAAATGATGTGTGTCTTAAAATGTCTAATGCTGGCTTTACGGTTTTGATAGGACTTCTATGAGAAGAAGGCAGTTCTAGACTATGGGAAGTTTTACAACACTAGTTACCTGAGCGAAGGAAAGAGCAACTACCTGAAGAAGCCCCCCCAGACTCTCCGCAAGGCCCACACCTCCCCCCATTTCCACCGCCCAGTCAACTTCTCTTACTCCAGAGACAAACCGGAATTCTTGAAACCAAAGAAAAGTTGGTTGATATTGTATTCAATTTTAGTACAACTAAAATTAAGTGAACATTTTGTTAGAATACTTTTTAGCTCATCGGGGCAAAAAGCTCAAGTGAGCTTTTCTAATCACCCATCATGGGGGTTGTGCCCCATATGCGTCTTGTGTTCGTTTATGTTAGTATATATGAATATATAATTATAAATTTGCATACAGAACCTATTTCATTAAAACTGCATTGAAGATATTTTGTCCAAATTTTGACTTTAAAAATTCAGCACTGTGTTGTGTCAGATTTTGTATGATGTCAACATTTGTGTTAAAAACAACTCAAAATATTTCAATAGATAAGTCTTTGAACTATGTGTTGAAACATAAAACTGGTACTAAAAGGTCATTCAATATACAATAACCTCAGTCAAAGAACAAAACACCTATCACCTGAAATGCCAAGTGTAAACAAGTCAATTCAGTACACTTAGTATCACTGGAGAATGGTTTTCTGTACAGCAAACAAATAATGAAAAAAAAAATTGTCATATAAACAGAAAAAATAAAGATATCTTAAAAATGTACAATTTAATGGGAACATTAAAAATGGCCTTTTTTTTCAGAGTACACTTAACGTTACTTAAATCTGTGAAACACTCGTCACAACTCAGTGTTGAATTTCATCAGATTTTAGAACTACCTGCTGTGATACGATTCATATAAACTAGTTTTAATATCTTTCAACACGTTTCTTTACAGGTGGTATGGCTGCTCTAGGTAAGTGTTATAATTCAACACGAAAAAAAACAAAACAAAATCTGTCTTTCTTCACTATTCCTGGCAAAATCAATCAAAGCCAGTTGATTTTATTGTTGTTTTTTTAAACTATCAGCTACGGGCACAAAAGTGGTGGTGAAGCGAACTAGACGGGTCTCCTCATCCTCCGAGCTCCGTAATGAGGAGGCGGTTAGGATGAGCATGTTCCCCGCGGCCAAGCCCCCACCCCCCAACGAGATCACCAAGATAGAGCGAGAGGACTGGCCCGGACCTCCATGTCCAGCGGCCATTCTACCAGAAATACGTAAGATTTCAAGGAGAAAAATGATTAACTAGAAGCCATTCTACCAAATGATTAACTATAAGCCATTTTACCAGAAATACTCAAGATTTCACGGAGAAAAATGATTTACTAGAAGCCATTCTACCAAAAATACATATTTACTAAGATTTCAAAGAGAAATGATTAACTAGAAATACGTAAGATTTCAGAAAGAAATGTCAAAGATGTGCTATCAGCCATACATGCTTCCAGAGATACATAAGGTTTTAGAGAAAAGTGATTTATTATTAGAAAAGTATCTGGGGTTGTTTACATATCATCAAAGACTGTTTCAAAGCCCTGTCATGCCCAAAAAAGTTAGATTCATATGTACAATTTGTAGAAACAAAAAAAACCCAGACATGTAAACACTTGACAAATGTATAAAATGAACAAAACAAATACCGCTAATATTATGGTTTTACAGTGAGACAGCGACGTAAAAGTCGCGGTGAAACAGATGAAGAGGATGAAGAAATGCCTCCAGAGGACCCCAAAATTACCAAAGAAATCGAGGAACTCTCCAAATTTAAAGACCAGTCGGGCATAGGCAAAATAATATATAAAGAACTGGAGGAAAAGCGGGCACATCCCGTGAAGGCTCTGGATCCATGGAAAGCCTCTAGAGTGCCGAGTGCTGACCACGAACCTCGATACAGTACACGATACCAGTCCCCAATGTTTGCCTGTAAGTAGCACACAATACCAGTCACCAATGTTTGCCTGTAAGTAACACATGATACATGATACTCTCTCTACTTTTTATGACTCATTGTGTTATGATAGTTTTTTTCATGAAGTCGCTCGTTCAGTTGAAATCTCTGGTTTGGTGAATATTTATTCCAGCTTTTTTAAAACCTATCATTGATGATTTACAGCATAAGATCTGTATACAACTACCGGTACATACAGTTTTAATATTGTACCTTGTACATACAGTTTTCGATGTTTGACTTTTACAGCTCCCTCTAGATTCCTGGATCGACCTCGTCGGTACTGGGATGACAGTGATATATCAAGAGGTTATAGAACCATGTCCACACATCCAGGTACAGGCATTCTATGGAACATTTAGTCAGTGGAAAATGCAAACTTCATTGTACACTGCTTAATCTTTGACAAATGCAACCGTATTGAAAATATTGAGATAAAGAAAGAAGTTTAGATGGTTATCCTTAAGGTAAAGAATTTGTTCTTTCAGTACACAGAACTAGTTATTCCCTGACTCCAAGGGCTGCCACTCTTCCAGTTTCGGGCACGTTTGGAGGCCATCTTAGCTATGTGAGTAATTAGCATCATATTGTTCTTTTTTTCACTCCTGCTTATTGAAGCTGTAGAAATTCCCGTAGTTTTTGAAAGCAAAACACAGCTCATAAAATATGAAGTGAAATGTTAGGCTACCTAAGTTACTCAGGTGACCTGTTGCTATCTGTTTTTATTTGTCATTTTATTTTAATATTAGAGAATTTTCAACTTCCTCTTTGACACTGCTGAATCAATTTTAACCAATTTCAACATATAACTTCTATATGTATGGGCTAAGAAGTACAAAATTTTCAATTTCTTGGTCCCCCCATTCCCCCTTGGGCCTGTTAAAGGAAATTGGTCTGTCAGAGGGGTGGGGCTAAAACCATAAATCTAATGCAGTCTTTTGAAATCTTTCTTTTCCTCTGGAAATCAAGCTGTCAAATTTTGGCAAGATTGTAATATGAGAATTTAGCTCTTTACCAAAATTAAGATATTCATTAGTAATCATTAACTCAGGGTCAGGGGCTTTGGTGTTAGGGCTGGGATCTAAAAATCATATGGTAAAAATCCCTTATCTTTTCTAAAATATTTATTTCTCCCTCTGTATATCTAGCAGAAAGAACAATAATGAAGATGATTCTGCTAAAACTGTGAAATTCATGGCCTCTTAAACAGGGTTTCTGGAGTTAGATTGGGATGCTATTATAAATTTATAATCATGTATTGGAATACATACTCCGATCCTCAGTCAGGAAGGATAACTCTTAAATTTATAAATTAATTCCCAATGTCTCATAAGAAGCTTGAAATTTTTTTTTTTTTTTCATGCAGCAATTTTCATTTTATACCTTCTTTGAAGTTTTCAGAAAGGTCCTATAAAAGGTAGAAAATTTTACCCCATAAAAGTATTTTAACAGTATTTTTTAATAATAAATTAAGGTCCAATTTAATCTTACCATAGATACCAATGTTTTTTAACATTAATTGAAATAAAATGTGATTTATGGTGTCTTGCAATGGTAGGAAATTCTTAATACATTACGAGAATAAATAGAAGAAATTAAAGTACATTAATTATAAATTATGTATAAAAATTGTGCAATTTCTATGATTTTTATATCTTAAATATGTTTGTTTTCAATTTTGAATTGGAAAATTCATAGTAGGTGTTTTTATTTGCATTTCCTGAAAAATTCTTTAGGAGTTAATAATTTTCCCAAGGTAATATAATTGACGTTAGAAATAAAGTTTGAAGAATTATTGTGTGCAAAAACATGTTACTTTGAGAATCCAGATACATTTTTGTGAGCATTTTCAATTAGTCAATGCCTTACTTGCAGAACCTGAGGATCGGAGTACCTTAAGAGAAGTTGTCTTTGTTTTTAAAACAATGTAAACAATGTAATTGATAGGATATTAAAAAAGTACATGTATTTTCAAGTTTTTTTTAAATTTCAGAGTTAATGATAATACCAACTACCTAATTATTTTGTTGATACTTTTCTCTTTTTTTTTTGGAGTTTCATTTTTTTTGTGCTATTGATTTTAAAATTACCTTTTGGGCCTCTTATTTTTATAAGAAACCTGTAAAGCATGACATATTAATGCAAAATTTTGCCTATGTCTTTCAGAGATACTATGATTTTGAAGATCTGGGATCCAGGAGTCATCCGTCAGCAAGTAAGGCAACAAATCAGACCTAATCAGGTTAATTTAGTCCTACTTCTTCATGTGTGATCTCTCAAAATTCAAGATTTTCTTCTAAAAACTTTGAAAAGGAAAAAAAATCTGCAGGTCAGGAATTTTTAAGTTAATTTTTTTTGGAGAGGGCATTGGGGGTTGTAGGGAGTAAGTATTGAATTGAAACTTGGTTTCTTTACTGAAAGCAATATGTAAACCCCATTAATTTTCTATGTATATGTAAATTTTTAAGCCATTAAACTCTAACTACGATACATCATTTTTGCTTGTAATTTTTTTATACTGTGTAATGACACTTGGACTACATCATTTTTGTTTTTAATATTTTATACAATGCCATATACTGTATACTTACTTTTTCAGCTTCATCTTCGACTGTTAATACAGAGGTATGTATGAATTCCTTATTTTTACATTGTGTTTCTTAAATATTGAAAGTTTTTTGTATCATGTTTATAATGAAAATTGAATGCTTTTCTTTTGCAGCAAGAATCTTTTGCGACTTCCAGTATATTAGGAGGCCAAGGTATATCTATAATTTCCCTGCAGAGGAGTACGTGGCACACAGAAGCCGATCCCCGGTGAGTCCCCCCCCCCCCCCCCCCTTTGTTCATGTACCCCGGTATATAAAAATTTTGATATCTACATGTATAAACCAACTATTTTTCGTATGCGAGAAATATCCCATAGTTTCTCAACTTACTTGCAAATATTTATTGCTGCGAACCAGTTATTTTGCTTTAGATTGGTAGAGAATGTTTTCCTCAGTCACAAAAACTAAATGTCCCAGACTGATTGCAAACTGACAAATCGTGAATAAAAGATGACATGAATAATACTTGGCTTACAGTCAATGATGGTAATTTTTTTGGAAAGAAAAATCTAAATACATGTATATGATAACTAGGGAAATGGAAACAATTTCATCATATATGTTCCTTACAGTGCAAAATTTGACAAATATTTATATGAAGAATGAAAAATATTACTTTAACCTTATAATTAATCCTCCTAGAAAGGATTAACTCCCTTATTTGAGGGTAATATGTCTTCATTTTTTCTGTGGTCTTCTTAAATGGAAAGCATGGAAATGAAATTTAACTTGTGTTATATAATGAATTGTAGATCTATCCCTATGAGAAGCTGAAGATAAGTAATTTCGACTTGCCTAAAGATGTGGATAGAAATATGTTGGAGGTAAGCTCTCAATGGCCTCTTATGACTTGTTCACTGACAAACTGATAAAAGTATAGAGAACCAGCTTACTTTTGATATGTAATCTTGCATGGAATGTCTTTTATTCAATACTTTTACTTTTTAAAATACATTTTGTGAACCATAAGATTGTTTCATAGGTTTGATAAATTATATGATACAAATCAAAAATGTTCAGTTATACTTAAAAATTGTAAGATAAAAACCAAAAACGTTTAAATTACTGGTGACCTTTAGTTCCATTTCTAAAAATAGTTGCTTTGAATGGTTTGCTGTAAAATTTGGATGCTTAAAAAAAAATATTAAAATTCTCCACAAAATCTATGAATCCAGTCTACCCATTGTTCGACAAAGCCAGTCTGGTTACAATTAATAAAGTCCACTGAAGAAGGCAGTTAAGACGGACATTTCCTTTATCTCAGGGGTTTAAAAAGTAGCAATTGTATAAGTAATGCCTGCTTATTTTTTCAGATTCATTTACGTCAGGAGGACTTTAATCAATTGTTCAAAATGGACAGGGAACACTTCACACGCCTTCCAGAATGGAAGCGAAACGATCTGAAGAGGAAAGCCGACTTGTTTTTAATTCCCCTTGACCAGTGTCAATCAAGTGATACAATGCAAGACGTTTTCTCATTGTTGTATGATTTATTTGCTTAAATCATGATACCTCTGCCTTACTAGGATAATGTAGACGTTGGGCCATGCGGTAGACAACATATCACTGTCTTGTTATGTTCGACTGAGTTCGATTTTTAAGTTATCTTTTGAATTACTGCAGATCTGTGCTGACAGCTGATGTGATATGAGGATCTGATTTAATTATTCTTGGCCAAACAACAGAACAATCAAGTTTAGACGTGTTAGAAGTGAGCTTACTGAACGTAGATTTTTCTGCTGTATATTGTAATATAATGGAATTTATGTAAGGTAAAGAGTTTTATGCTTAAGCTAAGGACACTATAATTGATGCTGTACTTAACATTGCATTATTGAAATCAAATGTGCATTTAGTGATTTTATAGTCTTAGTGATTTTTTTTACTGGGTTAGTGATTTTATTCAGTGTTAGTGATTTTTATTTGTTAGTGATGAATAATTATTTTAGAATCATTATTTATGGGTGCTAAGCTTTATTACGTGTATTTGCTCTTGTGGCAGAGGCTTTCAGCAATTCTCGTCAGCTTTTTTACATTATTTTAATTTTTTTTCTTATTTTATGAAGAAATGAAAATTTTGGCTCATATAAGAGTTTTATATCATATCATGGTTTACAAGTCCATAAAATCTGAACATTATGCATTTACGTAATAGGATTTTTTCTCAGACAATCTGTTTTATTGGGCAGGACTTTATTTTGGGTGACGGTAATTGCAAAATAGATGCCTTTTTGGTTTCTTGCCACAGAGCATAGATTTCAATACATGTAAGGACTTTACAAGCTAAGTTCATGGCATTATGATATTGTGTAAATTTTTTTTGAGTGATATTGTGGATGATATTACTGTGATTTATATATTATACAAATCCGTTTTGATTGCTTACTGGATGCAAGTATCTAATGTATGCTGTTAATTCTATTTTACTGCATGGGCTTTTTTTTAAATTTCCACCTCTGACTTGCCTAATGTTTTGTTTTCCCTTGTTTAAAGGGTGTATCCACAGCGATTGTGATTAAGATTCCTTGTGTATAGGTATGTAAGTCGAAACAAATCCATTTTGTCCAATGATGGTGATTGCTTTTTACAGGTATATGTATTTTGTGAGTTTTAGGTACTTTTTAGTGGTTGTTTAGATGGGTAAAAAGGAAATTCATGGGGCAATATTTTATGTTTAAAACTATTTTTGCTTTACATACATGTATATTTTTTTCTCTATTGAGTTATTAAAGCCACAGTTATTGATGCTTTTACATGGTAAAAAATAAATACATGCAGTATTAGTTAATTCATTGGAAATTGTGAATCTGATCAGTGTCTCTGATGAATAAAAAAAATTCACCCAAATTTGAAATTGTCTGTTTTTAGTATTTTTTCTCTTTTTTATACACTGGAGGCAAGGAGTTTTTCTTTGTACATGTACATGTATAAAAAAAAAACAAACACAGTTTCATTTTTCTACGGAGTTATCATCTATAATAATCTCTATAAAAAGTGTGTCATTTTTCTACGTAAATGATCAAAAGGTCAATTTTCTACATAGACCCTGGTCAATTATTTAAGAAAAGTAATTTAACATAATATTTGTGGCCGTAGGAGTAAACCATTGTGGCTTATAATGTTATGTCTCTAATGATCATTTCTTCGGTTCTGTAAAAGGGAAACAAGGACTTAAAATGAGGATTACCGGTACCTCTAGCAAATAGAGCGTACTTGAATTACAAATGGAAAACCAAATCTGAGTACCAGAGATATTCACTTGATTTTTTAAGAAATTCACTTGATTGCGAAATTTATGGCAATTTGAACACTTCACCAGGCAGTACTTTACATCAATTATGAATATGACAGGGAAATGTTTCTTGTCTTTTTATCATATCTTCAGTAATGAGTTGAGATAAGTGTTTATAAATTCAGTTGTGTTTGAGTATGACACTTCCCAATTAAAATTTAATACAGAAGATCGTTCATCTTACTTAAATACATGTATTTTAAAATTACTGTTTAACTGCCTTAATATAGCTACTTTGCAAGCAAAATTTAAAAAAATCCTCCTATCTCTACCTGAATTTTCTCAATGTTTTACTGTGACATTGAAAGCAGGTGGGAGCACTACCCACTCTAAAGGGCATTATACAATGTCGAGTCAAATTTTGATTTAATTTCGACAATTGACTTATGTTTTCCAAATCAAAGTAATATTGATACATTATATTGTTCACTGATTTATCTACTATTTTTTTAAATTAATTAAAATTCTATATCAGTATACATTAAATGAATGTAAAATATCAAAATCACTCTCAAGAAGTAAAAAAAATACTAGTATTTCGCAAATATTAAATATAAATTAAAACACATTAAATATAAGCATAAAATTTTATTATATTTGATGAATCATAACATTGTAAATTATAAACAGCTTGTATGTACAAAGATGTATAAAGATGTTAATTATTCCCAGTTGATTCAGGTCAAACGTGCTTTATATCTATAAAAATAATAAAATAAGGCAAAAGGAAAAAGATCTATATTTTTAGCGTCTTACATTGATTTTGAATGAAATAACAATATAATGGTAAATTCTACTAAAACAAATTATTGAACATTTCGAGAATATTTCCTTTACAAAAGTTATCTCTCTTATCAGAGAGTGTCGTTCAACCTTAAACTTGTTCAGTATTGTTTTAAAAATACTTCCTAATTAAAGTATAATCAAACCCAAAATTCATTGTTGGATACTTAGAATGATGCATAATAAGCATTGATAAACACACTTTTATTTGGAAAATGATTCTGTCTTTACTGTTTTGCGCTCTGTTCTACAAATCTGTGACTGGATTTAGTCCTGACCCGTGTAGTTGTAAAATGGTTTCACTTTTTTGTACTGGAACATCGATTAACTGTTCCAGGAAAGCATTAACCAAGATTTCTACCAACTTCACAAAAGACACCTGTATATTATAATTAACTATCAGTAAGCATGTATCCAGATAAATCTATAGGCTGTGTAAAATTCAAGGCATCAATGTAAACGTAGAGACACATTATACAACACATGATGGGGTATGCAATATAATTATACAAGACATGTAAGTCCGTTATGATTATATATGTTAGTACTGTACTGTGTAAATTTCCTTTTTTAACTGGCAAACCACCCTTGACTAAGGTATTTATGGTTAAGTTGGCCCATG
>NW_026931818.1:0-4993 GCF_032062105.1 Saccostrea cuccullata
ATGGAAAGAAATTACCCAGTTAATGGGTAAACCGGCCATCATAGTAGTCGGAATTTCATTTGTTAGATTTTGATTGGTCAATCTCTGCCTCTCCTAAAACATGAAACAAAATGACCATTATGAAACACAGCTATACAATATTTCAGACTTTCACATTCAAGGAGGACACATTGATTAAACTGAAATTTATTAATTCTAATGCAATAAGTATTTTGAAATATATCATATGTTATCCACGCTTTTTAGACAATGAGAAATGTGCAAGATTAAAATCAAAAATTTAGAAAAGAAAATTCCAGTTTTAATTGAACAAATCTGGTATTTCAAGTATTTCTTAAGTTTGACATAGATAACTTATAATTAGTTGTTTTAACTACTTACATGATAGTAAAATCAATGTGAATGAACTTGTTTTAATATATACTTTGTTTTGCTGTCTATATAAAGGCATACAAAATTTTAAGCAATTTTTTAACTTTATTACAAAATCTTATAAAATTTTCCCACTATACTTGCATTGGTAAACATTATTCAGGTTACCAATTCAAATGTAAATCTTTGAGACATATTGCTTACTTCTGAAAAAAAAAGTTTGTTTGTGTTATTTGTCCTTAAGGGAAAATACTTTAAAAAGATTAGCATTCTTAAAAATATCCACATTTATATGTAATTAGGTTATCAGAGTGTATCCTCTGTATTAGACAATGTAGGTTCATTGGGGGTGGGTGGGGGTCATCAGGCTAGAGAACAGTGAGAGGCTACAATTGGAAAAGAAATTCATAGCCTACCTAGAAAAAGGAAACGCTGTCAACTTTATTTTTGATTGATGTAATCATCAGTACATACATATTAAATACATCACTATATACCCGGTTAAGGACCCGAAAGAGGGTTTTTTTTTAATTTATTGGAACAAGAGGCAAGTGGACAGAGAAACTCAGAGAAAACAATCCAATGAAGGTTAGCATTATGAGCCATAGGTGTCCATCAGTTTTATAATTCCCCTGAATTACATTTAATGATTTTGTGTCTTTTCAAACGGAGCTACATGTAGCTAGCTAGGATGTTATGAAACAAAATATATATCCTAAAAG
This sequence comes from Saccostrea cuccullata, assembly GCF_032062105.1. Classification (NCBI taxonomy): domain Eukaryota; kingdom Metazoa; phylum Mollusca; class Bivalvia; order Ostreida; family Ostreidae; genus Saccostrea; species Saccostrea cuccullata. The sequence goes on from NW_026931818.1 coordinate 1,095, forward strand.
AACAAGCTCAAGCTTTATGGTATATATTTTCTTTGTGATTCATCGTTAATAAAACAAATCCGGAAGTTAAAATAATTTAGTTATCCATGTCAACCTTAACAAATACCTCAAATTCCAGATTTGTTTAATTACATACAAATGGGGAAATCATTCAAAAATTTTATTCTGATGTTTCACATTTTTCATTGCCTGGAAGCAAAGAATTGAAGAATGTCTTATAATAACATGATATAAAGCAACCGATAAATACATGTACTTATATTAAGTATAAATCACACACATGTATTCTATCCTTATGATTCGGAAGATTCTCTTTAAAAGTTTAAAGTAGGTATAATCATGGTAAAATCTTTGATAAAAAAATGTGTGTGGGAATATTTGTGTTGAGAACAGATTTATTTGTATAAAATGTGCAAAGCTTGTGCATTTAAACCAATAACGGTTAAAGTAACCGCAGATCGCTAGTCCTTACGCAATGAATCATCAAAATGAAAAGTAAATTACATATGCAGATATGGAGCTAATGAACATTTGAAAATAGAGACCGATTAATGAAAATGCCCCAGCTTAAGTCAAATCTGAGATATTTAAGATATTTATTTGAAAGATTCGATTTACTTGAAAGATTCGATTTACTTAAAGAAAATATTTTCCCGTAAGTCGTTGTGTTTGTAAATGAGATTTAGCACAATGGTCATGCAATGGTGCCATGTGAACAAGCCATCGACGGAATGGTTGATTGGACTGAAAAAATCTCTTTTTGGGAACCACATTTTTTCTTTTGATTGTCAGATTCTATCGAAGCTTTATACTATCCATGGATGCTTGTTTTTTCTTTGCAGGCAAATATATCAACTATCATGCAAATAGTAAATAAAAAGCTGACCATTCTTAGCTTAATTTACACCTTTAATGAAGCTACAAAGCAGACGACACATGCGTTTCTTGGAACATTCTATTAGTGATAGTAAATACATCAATGAATACATGACCTAAAGACTTTTCATACACTGAGTAATTATTGTTTACAGTATGTTTTACATTCATTCGATGAAAAAAATCTGGATTTTAAAAATTCATAGATAAATTAAATATTTCGAGTTAAAGTTAGATGAATTATTACACTGTGGTTTGTTATAAAGTCTTGAACAACCATGTCTCTGTATTAAAAAAAAAAAAAAAAAACAACAGGGATATATCCCTGTGTTTTGTGTTCATACAATTCTGTGATCATATAAATTTCATCATCACATTTACATTTAATTTAACTGGCCAGATTGAAGTCTATTAATTCTTTTTAAGGCTGCCTCACTTATCTGATTAACTTGTATCTCTTCTTGAACAGCCCTTTCGTAAGAGAACAAAGCGGCTTCTTTATGATCAGTGAGTTCCTGGCAGATCCCTAATATCTGCCACGATATGTTTCTGAACTCGCCGGGCACGTATTCCCCCTCGTCATTGTTTAGAAAGATAAACAAATTATCTAAAGCATCCTGTGCTTTCCTTGCATTAATACGACGGTAGCACAAGACCAATAGAAAATAAAGCATGACAAATGGAGGAATACCAATTGCGGGCAATATATTTTTCTTACTGTCCTCCTGTTCCAGACTTAATTCGCTGAGATAAATCAGGTCACTATCTAATACTATGTCCGTGACAACATTCCGATTCAATCGTATGGACCATGGTAGTTCTTTTACAGCTTCTGCGTAAGCTGAGTCATCTATTGTGTACCTGTATATCACAGAATTCTTGAACATCTCAATCTTTAAACACTCTAATACTTTCACGGCCTTTCGATATCTGTTTGTTTGATAAAGGAAAAGTGCTTCATAGAGGGATGTGGACAGAAAACCAAATTTTCTTGACAACCTCAACATCTCATCAGATCTCATTTCTAAAAGGTACCGTGATTTATTAGAAGCGTTCCCGCAATAAGAAGATGTTTCAAATGCAAGTATGCGAAAAACTTCTGATGCATAAACTTGCATAAATGTTTTCTGGTACTTTGTAAATGTAAAATTCTTATCTTTCAGAATTTTTTCTAGTGCCTGTAAGCTTTTGATGGGATTGAAGATGATTTTTATTTGATAACAGGTATAAGCGAATATTTCAAAGAAATATTCACAATCAAATTTAGGTGTAGGAAGTCTAACTTGAAGGTCGAATGGAATTGGAAAATTGGAATATCTACGTAATTGTTTTTCCATTGACGGGCTCAATAATAAACATGATGGCCACATCCTCTTCAAGCTGACAAGCTGCTGATACAAATTGTGCTGCACGTTTCCATAAACCTTCCCAAAGAACATATTGTTTTCTGGAATGAAGAAGTTTGGACATACACCATGATAAACATAGTTGATAAAAGTTTCAAAACAGATCTGGAAACATTCTAGGAGATTTTGTGGGTACCACTCTGGTATGATATTTTTTTGAATAACCCAGAATAATACCGTTTTCATGTGATAGGAACATAAGGGTAATTCTTTAGTTTCTTTTTTCAGAACCTCTTTAAGAAACATTTTTAGTAAAGTAAAACACAAAAAATGGCAGTGACTCAGGCAATCTACGAGTTTATGCTCTGCATGTGAAAATGAAATCCTCCATTCGGTCTTTTCATATAAAGATGACCGGTGACCGATTGGTACAACATGACATCCGCCACTGATGATGTCACGGACCATATGAGGTGGAGGCCAATTTTCACATCTACCTATCCAAGGAAGGGCTTGCGTGGGCCAGAAGTCGGACTTGAAACAAAATGCGAGGTCAAAATTATTTTTCCCCAAAGTTGTACTGAAACATGGACCGTGAGGAACAGATCCTGGTCCTCCGAGAAAAGAACACATGATATTACAGTATGTACTGCTAGATATGTACTGTCCGCTATTCATGTGAAAACATGCAAATATAACATCAGGTTTGTTTGAGTCATTTAGCAATTGAAGAAGAACATAGCCAGGAAACTTATGATCACTCTCCATTAATATCAAAGTACTGTTCTGAAAATTGTAATATCTGCCTTGAGATGAATCACATATAACTTTATGGGATATCGGCCAAAACATTATGTCACTATCTGAACTTTCCAATCGAAATCCCTCTCTTTTGCTACCACTGTACAAGAGTCTGTATCCAAAGGGGCAGTTGTCGTTATCTATTCTATTTTTTATTTCCATTATATCCCTTCTCATGCCCCGCTCTTCCGGCGAAGCTATCTCACCCTCTCTCGAGAGTCCTACATAAAGTTTTTCTGATGCACGATGTAAATAATCCATCCTGCATGTTTGAAAAATATAAATAATTATTGTTGACAGGTTAAAAAGAACTTAACTGTAATTCATATTATAAAAAATATATATATTAAAAAGATTATGAACTATTTAGAAATAAAAGTTCATTTTGTATTCAACAAATGTCTACAAACACGATCGTGTGAAAAGAAGGTGCAATCTTACCTTAAAATCAAATGTTCTTGTTAAAAAGCAGTGTAAGCACTGAAATGTTCAATGAACATCCTGATAATTCATTTTATATGAATATTTTAATATACCCATAGTTCGCATGCGCGTCCATTGTCATCAATAAAACCGGAACCAGAAACACTAACTTTTACAGCTGTACTCAGAGATTTTATCCTTGTCTTCGTAGAAATATTTCCTGTGTTTGACATCCTTATGAACTCTTGATACCATGATAAATCTGAGACTATTTGGAAAGGAAAAGAAAGATTCGTGTACAACTTGTCTATAATTTTGTTCTTTTTACAACCATCTCTTCTTCATACAAATCTTGTCCTTGTTAAAATCCCAGTGTTTGCAGATACAATGAGCAGTCAAGAGAGAGAGAGAGAGAGAGAGAGAGAGAGAGAGAGAGATGTAAAATCTCTGATA
>NW_026931819.1:0-4955 GCF_032062105.1 Saccostrea cuccullata
AGTTCAGAAGAGTACAAAAACACAGTCCTATAAAACATCAGAAATGGGATCAGGTGCCATGAAGGAATAAGTCACTTTCTAAAGACCAGTCCCACCTTCCCTTTGCTCCTTGTCCCCGAACAAACGGGTAAATAAGGTAGAAAATTCACTGTAAAATCCATGGGCTAACAATATGCATGAGAAAGTATCACTCAGCATTCGACTAATTGTGTTTTCTTGCAATGTCACTGTATGTTAATCATTCTAGCAGGAAATACCAATAATATGCAAAATTACAATTGCTCAAAGTAGGTATCTTTATTTTTAAACCCGTTAAAACGTTAAAAGTTAAATGTTATCGCTGATATGGAAAAGATACGCCATCTTACTTTTTCGTATATTATTTCAACTAGCTTTTTATATTGTAGGCGTTACTTGATCAATGAACAGCCTGCACATTTGAGGTATTATTGCTACACAAATGTCATGAATTATGAAGTGTTTAAATTTATGAGTTTAGGTAGTTTATTTTCTTGAAACAACAATGAAATGAAAATATTAACACGCAAATATATTTTTGTTAGGGTAGTCCGATCCTCATGTTTATAAAATTAGCAGTTAAATATTCAAAAATACTCATAAAAGTTTTTCTGAATCCACAAAGTTATGTAATTTTATTCACAGTATTTCTTTGAAGTTAAAGATCAAAATTTATCATATATAATCGAAAATAGTAAAAATTGTCAAATCTCCAATATTTTTGCAGAAAAAGCGAAATGAAATATCAGCAATGCATTTTCGAATTGCAAATTGATCAACAATTATATTTTAGGCTAATGAATGATAGGTATCCAGGCATTCAGAGAAATTGTTATGATTTTTATACTTATTTTGTATTTTTTGTCTTCTATTTCTGTCATGTATTCTATAATACACACTGTAAACGGCTTTTGCTATCATTGCAAGACACCATAAATCACTTCGCATTTCATATCATGCTAATAATCATTGATATTTAAGGCTGGATTCAAGAAAATCTTAATTCTCTAGTACTGTATTAATTTTTTCTCCTTTTATAGGGTACAAATGTCAACTTTTATAAGACCTTTTCTAAGACTTCCAAAGACCTTGAATCTTATGAAGATGAATACTAAAATGAAAATTGTTGCATGAAAAAATTCATTTTCAAGCTTCATTTTAATGTATTATTTTAAATTAAATGTTAATTTTATGAAGTTATCCTTCCTGGCTGAGGATCAGATATCCTTAAAGAAACAAACTGACAAACAGCGAATAGGACTGAAAAGGGGGAACAACACTTTATTATGTGTAGAAGGTTTGACCTACTAGTTTTGCATGTCAAAGAATACTTAATTTCAGATGAAAAAAATGAATCCTTCTGATAGCAACTAAGTCTTGAGTAATTAAGTTATCAATATTGGGTCGAGGATATTTGTATGGTCAAGCCTCTTTACACAATGAAATAAATATTTAGAATTTTTTGAAAGGAAATTTGGAAAGCTTCCAAAATTAATAAATTGATGTTTTTTTTTTTTCAAAAGAAATAATTTCTGCATGGTCGATCTTACTGTGACCATCAGTTTTGTACAAACTAAACACTAATTCAAAATAGAATGTATTTACAAGATTTCTCTTGGAAGTTCAATGACTCAGGCGGGTGTATGTGATTATTCGTAGTAAGTAAGTATCAACACTTTATACCGGGAAGTTTTTACAGAATTTTGGTTATCAAAGAAGACACAGCATGCCTATTTTGAGCTATCAGAGGGAAAACAATTACATGTATAGGTTACATAATTATAATCCCAAGTTGTTTTATGTATTTCATTTATCGAATACAGTCATTTTTCCTTTCTACTGCTGATCTGTTTTTTTAAAAAGTGCTTAAAATGCAATTGCAAGAATGGCCTTGGATCAATGGAGGAAGAAAATGCATGCTTTTAAATCAGGCAAAACATGCAAAACATGCACTATGTTCTTCCTAAAAGAAAAAAGGAAGATATAAGTGAAAGTTGTTCCCGGAGATAATTATATATAAACAAGAGTATCTTAAAAGTGTTTCATTCCTTCGAGACTCGGTACCCTTAGAAGACCGAAAACAACTATTATCTAGCGAGTGCATGGCAAGTATAATTATTATAGTCTTTTCTGTATTATCAAATTCCCATGTCATTTTCTGTTTTATAGATGTACAATGCCACATTTTGGAACAATGTAATTAACGATTGATTAATTTTTATTTATTTTTTTTTTAGTTAGCAACATTTGAGCAAAACGATTTTAGCAAATAATTAAGTCGATAACCGAAAATGCATTTTTGTTATTGAACATTAAAATTGATTTCAGTATCGCAAAAAGCTGATAAATTCAAAAGGTTGACAAATAAAACAAATAGCAAAATATTATTCGCACCATCTTTTATTCGTGATTTGTCAGTTTAAAATCCATCCGCGACGATTTTTACAAATTAAAGCAAAATAAGTGGTTAACGAGTTAAAATAGGTCGCAAAACTATTGGCTATTTCTCCCACGCGAATAAAAGTTGGTTACACAAAATTATTCAATTCGAGAAAAACAATGTCAATGCACAGTACCAAATATATATTATTTAATGAATATAATTATTTTACTTAAGTTTTCACTTGGCATATGAGTTACCTCTGTCTACAAAGACGCTTATAATTATCAGACTCATTGATAAGACCTATAATAAGTTAAAGAAAGCAATTTTCTGGAACCAGTTAAAAGCGTTATATCTGAGGCCACCTTTAGGAAACCGTTTGGTTGCTCTCTCCTGACTCGGTCTGGAAAAAAAAAATCGGTCGGTAAGTAGGTGTGAATTTTTTTTCTTAGAAAATTGAAATTTTAATGCCAATTTTTTTTTTAATTCTTCTAAAAAAAAATAATTGCTTCTTGTAAGTTAAAAAGATTTGAGTCGAGCCATTTAAATTTCAAGCAAGTTTTTTTAAAGGTAGCCTCGAGATTGGAAAAATCTGAAATAAGAGATGTGATTTGTCAAATCCGAATTTGAAATAGACTTTGAAATAGACTTTAAAGCATTTGCAGTAGCTGAAAATATTTTGTTTTAAAAATTTCTAAGCATATTCTTTTCAAGATTGGACCTACTAGTATTTATTTAAACAGGTTATAATGTTTGAGGAAAAGTATAAATATTTTCTGTGACATCATAAAACCCTTGTCCCACTCTAACAATGCGTTGAAGGGCCAATGCCTCTTGCTATGTCAAACTTGTAATGACAGGTCTAGACAAGTTAATAACGTCAATTTGTCACGAGTATAAGAGTCGGTTTCCGTTCTATATATAGTTAGTAAAAGAGACAAATTACACAAATCATTTACAAGTGTTTTGTTTAATATTTGAAGAGTGTGTATAAATAGACCTTTAGAAACTCTTTTTAAATTCTGAAAAAAAAGTCGTCAAGTAATGGGTACCACTTCTCTTCTGAAAAGAAAGTTTCCAGAATTCTATTCAATGCAAGCCTTAATTTTCAACCAATAAGAAATAAAATAATTTTTTTGTTTCCTATGTGCATGCATCTACCAGTTCCTAAAGTAAATATATTTGTCCGGTCTCGAGTCTTTTTTATATAAAATGTCATCAGGGTATTAGTAAAAAGATCCCCTTTCCAACTTTTTTGTTTTTGGTGGTTGGCTCGATGTGAAGAAAGCTGAAGATATGAGACAAACATTTCAGCCTGAGTGCATCTGATGCATAAAATTTTCAATTGGAAAATTATGAAAATCCAAGTTTTGACCTTTCAAAAGATATTCTTGAATTCCAAATAACAAATTGTCGAATTTGTGAAAAAAAAAATTTCATTCGTTATAACTTTTCTAAAATCGTTTAAAGGAATGAAATCTATTAAAACTAATTTGTCTAATTACTAGTAATTGTAAGACTCCTTGACACGAATGTAATTCGTTATAATAATTAAGAAATATTAAAATTTCTCATAAATATTTTAACAGACTTGTTTAACATATTAATATTCATGAAAAAGAAAGATTTTAAAATATTGATTGATTGCATACTGTTTAACGTCCCTCTCCAGAATATTTCACTGATATGGAGACGTCACCATTGCCAGTGAACTCAGAAGGGCTGCAAATTTAGGCCTATGCTCGGCACTTGCGGCCTTTGAGCAGGGAGGGATCTTTATCGTGCCACACCTGCTGTGACATGGGGCCTCGGTTTATACGGTCTCATCCGAAGGACCGCCCCATGTAGTCGCCTTTTACGACAAGCAAGGGGGTACTGAGGACTTATTCTAACCCGGATCCCCACGGGGCTTAAACTATTGATATTACGAACTAAATTCTTTGAAGAAATTTAACTATTATATCAAATTAAAACATATTTATGATAGGGTCGAAATGGATTTCCGTACAGAGAAGACAATAAACGATGTTTTCTTCCTAACTCCCTTATAAATATACTGCTGATACTGACACAGGGCACATTATTTTATAGATGTGTACTTCAGGAGAACTCAGCAGACTGAATGATTTGGAGGAGGATGGTCTAATTCCTCATTTAACATCCAGAATATGTACTTCTTTGGTTTGTATATTTTTAGTATCTTTTATTATATTTATTATTCCCTACTTTCGCGAAAGTAAAGCGGTACCAGATAGTCTCGACCCGAAAGTAAGGGGACGTAAAATCTCATTTGACTGTTAGTCTGTCCGTCTGTCATAGAAACTTTAACCTTGGTAATAACTTTTGAATGAGAAGAGAAAGTAGTATAGCTTAGTATACGAAACAAATACAATTAAATAGTGTTGTTTTTTAAAAAGGATTTATATATCTTGAGCTGAGTATAAGGGTGAAATGATTACAAAAGCGATTTCTTAGAGGAGAGTTTGGACGAACTGAATAAATCAGTTTTAAAACGGATGAACCTTTTAATAGTTTCTACAATTTATTTCACTTA
>NW_026931820.1:0-49934 GCF_032062105.1 Saccostrea cuccullata
TGTGACTTTGTATTTCTTTTACTTCTATTCACCGTAAATAATTATTGAACCTTTGCATCTTTTCATTGCATAACATATAAGTTTTTATGGCTTATTTGTAGAATATCATGAAAATTTCAGGCAAATATATAGATAAACAAAGTGAATTTCATACCAGCGATGACGCCATGAATTTTCGAAATAAATGACTTGTAGCTTATAATACCGGTATTACTACTATTGAATATGCTCAATGAGCACGATTTCATTTCAAAGGTATATTTTCATACTATTATAAATTCAGTATATTGAGGTAATATACTCGTCCATTTAGCAGCAACGGGTATAACCAACGTCATTTTACGTAAATGACGTCATAATAACAAGTACGTGCAAGTCAAACCTTGAGAAAACGTTCCGAGTTTATAGATTACCAGTAACTCTTGAGGCATTTAGATTGATCGACTGTTGTTTAATTCCGTGATTTAATATTGTATTTTATTTTGTTGCGTATTAACAAATTAAAATTTATTTCCTGTTTCGTTTTGTTTTCTGTGTTCGATGTATTTTTTGTAAGTTTTCTAAATGCAGATTTTACATGCTGCTTCTCAACTAAAAGCACCTAATAATTAAACAAATTGAATAGATATTGAAAAGATAACCAAAGCTAATAAGTTTAAATGTTTGTTTGGCTTTAATTGTATTCCGAAATCTTAATTTTTAATCAATATTTCTTTTTTATTTGTTGCGTATTGACTTTATTCATTACATACCGGTATAACTTTCAATATTTCATAGATTTTTTAACAAGACACATGAATTCAATGTATTACAGTGAAAGGGGATATCATGATCAGTTTGATATGACCATTTTTCTTCCGGAATTTTAATGGAAAATAATGACGCAATTTTATTGAAAATTCTAATGAGAAAATATACATGTATTGCAAATAAATAAAATTCTTTGTGTGACAATCGATTTTCGTTAAAAAATTGTTTGTTTTTTTTTTAATTTTATTTTGTTAAAATGCTATTGAGCTTTCTAATTCCATTGTGCAGGATATATCCTTAATATATTCCTTACACTATATAGTGTGTCAATCTGAACAGGGGTACAGATTATTTAGATTTTTGCTAGGGAAGTAAAAATTGCGTCTCCCTCTGATGATGACTATACAAAATCAAGTTTACGTGTACAAAAAAATAGTGTTGTCATATATTTTCTAATTCGTTCCTTTGAATTAATGCTAATCATGCATCAGGTATATGATATCTTGGGGACTAGGTAAATATAAAGCAATAATTGAAAATCTATCTAAAACTGCAGTAGAAACTTGCTTAAAGCGCAAAATGGGATAGTTGGGATGGGGGGGGGGGAGAAATGATTAATATATTAACGGTGATTATATTTTTGATAATGCTCACTATTGTTTTCGGCTTCAAGAAGAAAGTAAAAACGGCAAGAGGAGAGCCGTCTCTCAGTTTAAAAAATATAAACTAAATACATGTATTATATTATAGCAAATTACTTTTTTTAAATGGGTGAAACTCGATCCATCCCATCCCCAACCCCCATCCATTAGAGTACATGTACGTACGTGCTACGAAATATGCGACTTTTTTTAAAATATCGACCTTTTCCTTATTTACTCGTGTGAGTTCCATTTACATTATGGAATATGTATATGTGTGTAGTTGTACCTTTGAAAACATTATATCTATAGACAAATACAATTTCAGAGAAATAGAGAGAGAGAGAGAGAGAGAGAGAGAGAGAGAGAGAGAGAGAGAGAGAGAGAGAGAGAGAGAGAGAGAGTAAAAACATAGCTACTAAAACATGCGATTAATTTTGAATTGTTTTGAATGAGTACATTATTATGACGCTTTAAACTTATTGATTGCCTTTTTTTTTTTTAGTAATTCTCAAGTGTTGGTTTCCTCAGTTAAATTTGTATAGCATAAAGTGATTGAGCTTTTTTATTTATTTTTTTTTGGGGGGGGGGTATTTTTCTTTAATTCAGGGGGGATGTTAAATCTCAATTTGTTAAATAACTGTTCATGTTTTATTTTAGCTGAAATTATGTAGCCCTCTCCAATTTTTTTTATCTGATATTTTTTGGACAGCCCCCCCCCCCCTCCAGGGGGGCTGCATTCTTGCAGCTAGTTTTATTAAACCACCAATTCTTTTTAATTATGTTACCATGAATATTTTTAAGATACAAAATACGAAAAAAATGTGGCATTTATGGAAGTTCTTTTAAAATTTACTAGGGTTAGTTTATGTATGTTTAATATATTTATTTTAAATCATAATACGATCGGTACATTTAAATAAAATTTTGTTAACGCTCGATATTCGGAGTTTTGCGGCTCGATATTTGAGCCGCAAAGAACCGGGTCTAAAAAACTAATACACTGTATATTTTTTTCTTTCCTATTGAAAGATCGCAAGTGGACTGGTGTAACTGAAAAATATATTTAAAGATAAATGGGCTTCGTTCGAGTATTGCAAGTTTATAATAAATCGAATTAAGGTGATATACTAGTATCTTTAACTTTAGTGATCTAATGGAGGGCGATTTTCATAATTTGTGGTAGTGCAGAACTGTAGCTCTCTGAAAAATATCTTGATAGACCGGAGAGCTGAAGTGCCACCCATTGAAAATACTATATCTATTGTGCACAAAAAAGTGCGCTCGGGTCTAGATTAATTTTTCAAATTCTTACCTCAATTCCAAAAAAAAAAAAAAAAATTATAAATTAAGAAAATAATCTTCTATCAAGTACTCTCGTGCATGGTTGATACTTGTACGAAGCGTGTTGGACCGAATTATCTTGCAAACCAAAATGGCAGTATAAATGTGCTTAATTTTCGATAATCTCAATTCCAGGGTTAGGAGGGCTATTAAAACAATTATAAGGAATGTTTTATTGTGGAAATAGTAAAAGAGGATGTTAGAAAAACACGGTTTGTAATATTTTGAGATGAAAGTTTTAAATACATGGAGAAATAAATCAAACAGCGCACTTTTTGTGCGCAATAAGTATATACAGTTTTGTCAATGGATGGCACTGTAGCTCTCCGGTCTGTCAATATCTGAGAGCTACAGTTCTGCAACTAAATTTGTGGTTGATCTATGCTTGAGTAGACCATCCGTCAAAAAATGCAGTTTTAATTTTTGTTTAATATTGTATAAAAAGAAGCATGGAATCGGATACAAAGTTGACGGACTACATGCAGGTAACCTGAGATGTTAATTTTTAAACCTATTTACGATTTATGAGTCGTGTTTTTTTCTTTCTTTGGGGGGGGGGTCCCTCATTTTGAAATGTTACATTTGAGTTATTAAATATCTATATGCAAATAATAAAAGTAACGAAAAACCAACCTTTGGAAATACAAAGCCCACTTAAAAAGTATGTGGAGAGAGTCGTGTATTTGAAAAAAAAACTTAAGCAAGCCCCCCCCCCTTTACCCATCAATTCATATACATATTTATACCCGGTAGACAATATATGTTTTTCAAGTTTGAGCTGGTTGCTTCTGATTAGTATCCAACTAAAAAAAACTGAACTCGATCGCCACCAATTTCTAAAAACATTGTAAATTGTATACAAGGACAGACCGCTGTTTGAGGCCGGAGAGCGCGTTAAATGTTTTAAAAATGAAGAAAAAAAAGCTTACCATTATTCATTTTTTTCTTCAAGTTATTACGAAAGAATATATGTCACTGCACACGTTAAATGTAGAATATGCACCCACTTCCTATAACTATATAATTGTTGCATAATGCTTCAATTCTAGCAAAAAGCAATGTATACATGTATATTCATTTACGTTTAATATGTACTCTATACAGAATGAAAATAAAGTAACAGTACTTATAAGGGTTGAGGTAAATCATTCACAATTTACTTGGGAAAAGAATAGAGGCATACAAAGTGAGGACTATTCTTAACAACAATGTATAGCAATAAAATATGCGTGATTTGTTTTTAGGTTTTTAATTTCTTGATAAGAGTGTTAACCTCTATATTACACGGTCTTCTTATCAGTGTAGAGTTTCAGACTAGCTGGTTTAAAAGTAAACGAGTTTGTTGAGGTATATCATTTTTTTCTTTAGAAAAAAAAAATCCTAAAGAATGCGCTCAGAGTACTTGTATTTTTAAACAATGTATAATTTATCTTCCGTACATTGTAAATACATATCAGTATGCAAAATGGAAAGTTTACCAATTCATATTCTGAAATAATTTTGATGGCAATAATATATTCATTTTCCACTACCTAAACTTCACAGTAAATTAACCAAATTATCAATCAGTGCGTAAATTAATTTAAAAAATTAGGAATCGACCGCACAGCCGTGTACGTGTTGGAGATGACGTTATGTTCAGACAACACATATTGAAATGTCTCTTTCTTCAAATAAAAAATAATACTTTGTCTTAGATCATGCGCTGAAACAGAATCTTCCTTTGTTAAAATTATACATAACGCAGGTGCGATTTACGTCATTGAAACAACGTTAACCCGCAATTTTTAATAACGTCATAGCTATTGTAACGTCATTTACGTGTGACGTTACGTTTTTTGGCAATTCAAAAATTTACGTTGGCAGCGAAAGGGTTAATAGGGTCTATTCCAGTCATCAACTATGGAGTTTGGTGTTTAGAATTTATTAAACGAATTTGAGTTAGCCTAGGTACGGAAAACCTAGATGAGACATTACAAAGTGGAAACACTGAACATATTCATCTCCGCTTAAATAGATTTTATCTATTTGTACAAGGATAAAAACATGATAAACAACTTGCACCTTACTTAGACAGATCCGAGCTTTTCCTTTGATCAGAAACAAGACGTTAAAGAGATGTGGCAAACAAACCACTTATTTATATCTATGAATAGCGAAAAATGTATTACGTAGACACAAAAAGCAGTAAAATGTGCCACTTCTCTCATTTTTTAATCAAATAAATCGCATCCAAACGACCAATGTTGAAACTGAAAGTGTTTTCTTCTTTCACTTCCGTCAGAACGTCACACATGCGCATTAACGGTATATAGAATATTCCGAAGATTGAACCCGATTAATATAATGCTTGTAAATCGCGAAAACGAATTATTGGCCGTCTCTGCATTAAATATTCAACTTATAATTTAAACCATACTTATTAATTTTCTATTAACGATAGTTTTAAATATTTAAAGCGATTTTTGCACCGGGGAAAACAATAAACTTCATCCCTTCAGAACATCTACTGGTTATAAACCTGATCCGGCATGTGGTGCACTTGAAAATTACATTGACAAAACCAAGTTAGAGTTATCATCAATGCAAATAAAACAATATCAGGATAATTTAACTAGCCAGGAAAGAGCAGCTTTGACAACATTAAAAACAACCGTCATATCGTCATTAAGAAAGCAGACAAAAGTAACACTGTTGTCATCATGGACAGAGAAAAATATGTCACAGAAGCTCTACGTCAACTAAAATCAAAGCATTATATTGAAGTTGACAAACCCGATCTGTCTTACTTACATAATAGCATTCAAGAAAAAATACTGGATATGCATATTAAAGGAACATTGGATAAAGAAACATTTCGTTTTCTAAATGATAATGAGTCGTCCCTTAAATGCGGACACTTATACTTGCTCCCTAAAATACACAAGATCAAAGATAATGTCTTAACTGCCCTCATGAATGGCACTTGCAGCCTCAGACGGTTACCACCTGGGCGACCTATTATTTCACAATGCGATACGCCAACACATAGAATTGGTGCTTACTGTGATTATTTTCTAATTCCGATAGTTAAAAAACAATCAACCTATATAAAGGATACTACCGATTTCATTAATAAAATCGAAACTTTATGCCTACCATCGCAAATCTTATTGATAACATACGATGTTACAAGTATGTATACTAACATGGAGTTCGATGAATTATTATGCGCTGTTGAAGAAGCGTACACAAATTACGAAAGAGACCTAGCTCTCAGACTTACCGTATCCAGATATCTCAGATCTCATCTTCTTTGTGAAATGCATACTTGAAAATAATTATTTTGAATTTAATGGAAAATATTACAAACAAATAATCGGGTGTGCGATGGGTTCAACTGTTTCCCCAGAGGTATCTGATATTAGAATGTTCCAAATAACCCAATCAATCATGGCAAAGTTTCCATTTGCTAATAAAGTCTTGTTTCATGGCAGATTTAGAGATGATGGTTTCATCATTTTCAATGGTTCAGAGATTGAGATTCTCGAATTCTTTGACCTTGGTAATCAGTGTCATCCGCACTTAAAATTCACCTTTGAAATCTCAGTTGATTCAGTGAACTTTTTAGACACAACAGTGTATAAAGGAAAAAGATTTCAAGAATCGAACAAACTTGATATCAAATCTTACATAAAACCAACAAACAACTTTCAATATTTACACAGGGAAAGTTCTCATAACCCGGCAGTATTCAAAGGTTTTATTAAAGGCGAATGCATAAGACATGTGAGAAATACCAATGACACTGCAGCTCTCAATATCACGGCCAGGAACACGTTAAGTTCCAAGACAGTACCGTTGTCAGAAACCTTTAAAGTTAAGCACTGAAAATGGTTCGTTGTCATGAAATTACAGGTGAGGTTATGACAAAAACTGTCCGGTGTCATTACTTGAGAAGACAGGTCGTGAGCAGTTTTTCATATTTTAGGTTAAATAATTCCAACCAATGTCTGAAATTGCAATGGGGAATAGGACCAACACCCCTTTTGGTGTTGTATGAATTTCAGCCGTTAAAATGAAGTAATAAAAGAGGAGTTTGCGTTGCCAATCACATGCCCATGTGTGAAGTCATGATCGTCAGCCTGAAATTTTAATATTTCTTACGTAAAATTTATCAAAATGGTCCTTTTATTTTGAAATATGAAGAAAAACTTAATTTTACATGTGTTAGGCAACTGACAGCCTATTCTTGATAGCAGGCTTATAGAAATCGCTATTTATAATCAAAATGTCCGTTGTCAGTACATGTTAAGTTTTTCTAGTCCGTTGTCTTTTTCTTAACATATAAGTTTATCAATAAAACAGTATGACTCAAGCTATCCCTAGTATTTCACTTTGTTACAAGTAAAATAGTAAGGACTGGTTTTAGTCAGACTGATCAATAAATACGTATATTACAAAAATAATCAAATGTTTATGTACTCTTAAGAAAGGAAAAGCATATTACAGAAAAATTTTGAATCTTTTAGGGGGTCATCTTAGGAGTATTTTATATATACGCCAAAGCGCTAACCATTCTCTGATGTTTTTTTTAATCAATTCAATCTCAAACTCGAGTGTAAACGTATAACGATTCCTGAAATATTAACCCGTAAAACAAAAATAAAATGTTTGATCTACACGTACTTTAAAATACAGAAATTTTTAATACGTTTCAGTTGCATAGCATCGTTTTTGAAAGTGAGGCGGGGAGGGGGGGGGGCGGTGCAGCCAGAGAATTTTTTTTTTACTTACCTGAAAAAGTTGACAAGCAAAAAAAATAAGGGGGGGGGGGGGTTGCCCAAAGTCGAAAATCCTACTTCGGGCGGGGGGGGGGGGGGGGGGGGGGGGGGGGGGTATAAACTTTTTTTCAGTGTAAACTACAATATTATATTTTCGGTAAATCACTAAAAATGGAGGGGGGGGGGGGGCAACCAGTCTTTCGGTTAACATTTCTTATAGTAAAAGTAAGGTTGGGAAAAAGTTCGGGGGGCACCCCCCCCCCTTTCACCCCCTGTTGCTACGCCCCTGCGTATTAAATTATTGACAAACAAGTTGCTGAAACAAGAATATCAAAAGTCTTGTTTTAATAAAAGTCATAATTTCAAAAGTTCCTTGGTCGAAACAATGATCTTCTCAGCAAATACAATTTATCATGGAGTTTTATGCTGACTGACGTTTTGCATAGTAATTGTTAGGCCATTTTTTACACATCGACGGATTTTTCCCGGTATATTTCCTGATCAAGACAAGGAGCACACAGTGGGTGTAAACAGTAGACAGAGGATGTTCACTCCTGAAAGAATTTATTGAATAGGCAAAGATATTTATTCAAATGAATAGAAATATGAACTATTGGTTAGAATCTTTTACATTGAGATATAGCTCTTAAATTAACGTTTGCATAAAATCTTTGAATATTTCCTCAAAGATAAATATAATATATAATAATAGAATACTATAATATAATCATTGAATACATATTGTTCTTCCGCCTACCGGGGTTAGAGTAGGTCCTCAGTACCCCCTTGCTTGTCGTAAAAGGCGACTAAATGGGGCGGTCCTTCGGATGAGACCGTACAAATCGAGGCTCCGTGTCACAGCAGGTGTTGCACAATAAAGATCCCTCCCTGCTCAAAGGCCGTAAGTGCCGAGCATAGGTCTAAATTTGCATCCCTTCACCAGCAATGGTGACGTCTCCATATTAGTGAAATATTCTGGAGAGGGACGTAAAACAGTATACAATCAATCAATCAATCCGCCTACCACCAAGTTATTTTCAAAAGTTAACATATTCGAAGGAATTTTTTATATATTTTTAATTTTCATAGATAATCATATAAAGTTTCATTAAACATGACTTATTTGGGAAAACAAAGTGAGTTAACTAAAATTTTGGTAAAAAAAAAATTGTTTTTCACAATAGAAATCAAGGGGAAAAGGAGAATACTTTTAACACCCCCCCCCCCCGGTGAAACAAAAATTCTTTTTTACAGGTAATATGTACTGGATTTTTTTCAAAAAGTCAAACCAAAGCTTTTTGTGTTTCAAGACGGGGGTGGGGGTTGACAAAATGCGAAAAAAATGGTATTATCAAAGATATGTATATAGACACAAAACGACAAAGAAAAAAACATGTTATTGCGATGGGAAAAAAACCCACCACCACCCTTTTTATGGGTCAATTTTTGTATGATTTTGCATTCTGGTCAATTTTTTTATTTTTCTTATTCTGGTTACTTTTCATCTGGGATTGGTGCAATTGTTAGGACGCCTCAAAGAACTAACTCATTTATGTTATATTTTATGCATATTTACATGTAATGTCATATTTTCACTGCATGTTAATTTCTAGTCAGTCTCAGGGGGATCACACTTGTACCTTTCATGCACCTATGTTCATGTTTTATCTTGTTTTGTTTAATATCAGTGTGATTCCTCTTAATGGTTTGTTATACATTTTACTTAATGCCATTCAAGTGAATGACATAATCGACAAAACTGCATATCTGTGTTTGGTTATTTTTTACTGCACTGTCAGGCTGATATTACTCATACGAGGCATAAATGCTTATTTTTTCACCTATTTCGAAGCGATTTACAACTGAAACATTACATATTATTAATACATTTATTTTATAATACATTTATTTTTATAATTTCTTTGCCGTTAAATATCCAAGACTATTTCAAAATATGGTGATCAATCAATGGAGAATATCATCCCCCGCCCCCTTTTTTAAGAGCTAGAAATAGGGATTATTCACTTTAAGTACAGGTATTAAATGTTCTTTGTATTAAAAACGATTTTTTGGCCAAATTGCCATTAATATTGAATAAAATGAGTGCAAATGTAGGCAGGAATCGTGCATATTTCTTCCTTTACTTAGAAATTTGTTTTTTGAGGGAAAAGGCTGAAGCCCATATGTATGACAAACAAAAGCTGAACATTATATGAAATATAGAAAAATAGCATACGTTTAGTTTCTTATGACTATTTAGTTCATCTATTTATTGAAGACATGCTTGAAATTTATCAAAGCATAAAAAAAACTAAAATCGACCTCCTTCATAGTGTATACGTACAGTAAAGTAGCGACAACGAACCGATGACAACGGACTGAATTTTCGTATCTTGCTATGACAACGGACATAAATTATAATTTATCAAAATTTTCAGTTTGAATTTGTTCTATTTTTTCTGTAAAGGCTTACAACATGACTTGATACTGACTGCATCAGTTGGTATACATATAATATTCAATTTACAAAAAATATAACATCTCAGAAGGAAAATGAATGAAATCCACGTTTGATTTCACCAGGGTTTAATATCGTCAACGCAAACTCCTCTTTTATTACTTCATTTTAACGGCTGAAATTCATACAACACCAAAAGGGGTGTCAGTCCTATTCCCCATTGCAATTTCAGACATTGGTTGAAATTATTTAACTTAAAAAATGAAAAACTGCTCACGACCTGTCTTCTCAAGTAATAACACCGGACAGTTTTGGTCATAACCTCACCTGTATGTTCATGACAACGAACCATTTTCAGTGCTTAACTTTAAAGGTTTCTGACAACGGTACTGTCTTGGAACTTAACGTGTTCCTGGCCGTGAATATTATTCTACAAGACTTTAAGAATCACTTGTCAAAGAGAGGTTACTCTGATACAGAAATAGATCCTATTATCACAAACATAATCGGAACAGACCGAAATGAGATTCTAAATAAAAGTAACAACCAATTAAAGCTCAACAATAAATTGGTTATAGTTACAAAATATAATCCCCGAATCAAAGGATTAAAAAAACGCATCTTAAAATATTGGAACGAAATGCAAACAGACACAAGATGCAAAGAATTATTTACATCGGAACCAATTATAGCTTATAGCAAAGACAAAAGCATAGGCGAAATAATTATTAGATCACGTTTACCACAAGATCACACTGAAAAGGTGGGCCCCTGAAGAGGCAGACCTTAGGGCAAGTACCCAAAAACTGCCGAAACACTCTTTACTATATTTCAATATACATTTATGAATGCTTATATTTCCAAAGACAAAAGAATGTCGCAAAGTTTGGTTTAGAGTGTAGGGTCCTAATAAATTTCATGGACAAGTTTGGCTGATTGATGTCTTTATTTTCACACCTTGCACACCATGTGACCGTTATTATGACGTCACGTCACACTCAAAGCGAAAGTAAGAATAACAGCTTGTACGCATATTATTCGTGCAATTGCCTGTTTACATGAATGTTCAATGCTGCTATATTTTATGCAGTATACATCGAAGAAAGCTAGAATTACAAAGATATAAACGTGCTTGAAATACCAACCTTTTGTCTAATTGGTTAAAATACCTAGTCTGATTAAGGGGGGGGGGTTACCGCTTGTGCTTATTAAACACAAAGGATGTATACATACAACAACAACCTCTCACCCCACCCCACCCTTTTTGTTTGACACTGCAGAGTAAACAGGTAAACCAATAAGTTTCCAGAACCCTTTCTACACGGTGCATGTGAAGGTTCCGTAAGTGATGTAATTCTACGTGCACACGCTCCCCATGTAATTCTGTAAATGACGTATGATAAGTATATATTTAGGTCTACCCCTCTACACTATAAAATATCCATATTTTATGGTATAGAGGGGTAGACCTATAGGCTTATATACATGTATACTTATCACACGTCAATCATTTACAGAATTACATGGGGAGCTATGTCTGCGTGTGGAGATATGATATATATCACAAAACCTTAATGTTATGAAGATTTAAAATGAGAATTAAAGAACTTTAAAGCCAAAACAGATTGTAAACTTATAGTAATCTATTGTGTTGCAAAAGAGACCCCCCACTCCATCCCCAGGGTTTATTATGTACCTGTTGAAAATCCCAGCTGGGGATTTTGGGTGGCACATTTTACACAAACTATGCATTTCACTTGTGTCCAATCTGAATCTTTCCGTCTTTTCCATTGATTTCTTTATTATTCTTTATCATATATGATACACATTCTTCGTTTGGACATTTTTTTCTTCTGATTTCATTCAAAGTATTCTAACATATCTAATGCAACTAAATAAGCCAATTTTATTATATAAAAAGACAGTATATGTAGTACATGAAAGCAATACTGCATTGTTTGAATATAGCTACTTATTGTGTAATACTATTGAAATTCAAGCTAACAAAATGACATATCACATACAGGTACATAAACCAGAGGCGAATCCAGCAATTTTGTAAGGGTCTTTAAGGTTTGTGCTTACCCTACCCCTCCCCCCCCCCCTTTCATAGAACACACAACATACATAATTTCTCTATGAAAATGATAGTTAAAAATATGATTTTCAACTTGTTTTCTTACAAATTAAATATGCCCCAAAACACCTTATTTGAGCAAGCTAAAGTTATAAAGCATTATTACAGAAATTAATTTCTCAAAATAAATCTGTAGGCATCTTTCATTTACTAGATCTTGACCTTAAAAGTACATTCAGGATAAGATTACTCTCAGAAAAGTAAGCCTCTCCCCCTTCCGCGTGTTATGGGTGTGTTTTATAACTTGCTCCATTGACTAAAATAATTTCATACTATATGGAGAAAATATTTATCTTTAGCATTCTCCTTATTATAACCTTTTCTTGCATATTCCTGTAAGGAAGTTACTTTAGAAGATAGTCCAAAAATGTCATCGCCAAAGTTTCGCCAGAATCTTCCATTTTTGAAACCTTGCATGTAACTAGTATGGTAATTAAGAGGATCATTAATTTTATTTCAATTAAGAACTTAAACATGTAAATAAAAATCCTATGTGACATCCTTTTAAGTTTCAAGTGACATTGTGTGGGTGGTCGGAGCCCGTAACCAAGTCAATGGTGGTATAACGGATATCTTCATTGTATAAACAAAGCAATACGCAATACTCTTTCTTGAGAGCAGAAAAGGCACAGATTGGGATACTTTATTTTAACATATTAAACACAGAAATACCTATCACAGAAAAACATCTCCCCCCTCTCTCTCTCCCTTGGAAAAAAAGGAGGAGAGAAGTCCAGTCCCTTCCTCTACATCTGTTAAAAATTAAGTTTAAGAACATTTTCAGTCAACAGTCAAGACACAAACAGCCAAAGAGTTAATCACTAAAGTCCTTGTTATATGAAACACAAGCCTTTTTATGTACACCAGACTGGAAAAAGTCCTTTCATGTTTAACGAGATTACACTGTTGTTTTAAATTTGGTCGTAAGTAGGGCACTGATTGTTTCATTGTCCAAATTAGCAGGGGTCTCTGTCTGTATTTTCTTCCCCATAGAGAAGACTCATTCACATCCAGCATTGGAGTTAGGCACAATATTAAGGCATGGCTTTGACTATCACTGGAAACTGCTCTCGAGTCACGAATTTTGGAATTGATCCTTATGTAATGGGTTACAATCCCACAATAGAATGAGGAGACCGGTCCTTTGGAAGAGACCGTACTAACTGAAGGTGCAGTAGATGCTGGCACAAAAAAAGATCCCTCCTTGTTCAATAGCTCCGAATGTCGAGTATCGGACAAAATTTGTAGCCCTCCACTGGCAAGTGGTGACGTCTCCATATGAGTGATACATTTTTTAGAGGGATGTTAAACAACATAAGATCAATCAATCATCACTGGATACATTGGTGTCTTGGTGATGTATTTTTTGGTCCAGAATCTTATCCTATTCAGTAGAATCTTTTCTTGTGTTTTCCACAAAACTTGGGAGGTACAGAGCAGGAGTTGTTTGGTAATCCATGAATTCCTTTTCCCTTTGTTCCCACTGATTCGTGGGCACCAAGGAAGTGAATCTCTGTGCTAGCACAGTAAGGGCAGTTCGTGGTAGATCTCCTCCATTTGCTGGATTTAGAAAGCCAAGTTTGGATACCACCATATCCTTGAAAAGAAATTTGGCAAGCATCTTTGATGTCCCTCAAGTACCCAATCTTAACTTCATCAGCCTGATAAAAGGCAATAATTTAAATATTTTAATATCAGCATCTCAAATAGGCTTTTTTTAAAATTTAATTTTAATGTACATTTATATAAATAATATTTATAAAACATTTAGACATTCAGAATTTTACCTTGAAAAATCATTCAGTGGATGAATAATGAAACTTTGGAAGCGGATTCACTTATACATGTTCATGGTTGTTGTCATGTATATGATGTACATCACTTCATCTGTCTGGTTTCTCAACATCGTCATGGGAACTGAAGTAACTCTGCAAGGCAGGCCAATGGTGAAAAAGACAACACAATTTTCTAAGCTTTGTCATCTTGTACTTGAATGCTTCAGGATCTTCAATGGCTTGATGTTGGTGAATTCCATGAAGTCCTTTTATATCTCTTTTCTGTCCAAACTAAATAAAAGGGGATATTGTTAATAGTACTTTAAACAATATCAAAAAATTTTAAAACAAAAATATAAGTATCTCTATGATATAGCCCTAAGGGCTTGAGTATAGTATTATTATCATCCTTATTTAATATTGAAATAAAATACCTAATTGGGATAAAAGGAGGGGATCCAGGAAATTTTTTGCAGGGGGTGTCCACCCAAGTCAAAAGCAAAACATAGGTAATCAAAGATTACGAAGCTCACCTCGACGAATGTTATCAGTTTATGTAATGGAAATCTCACATCATATTTTCTTAATATTTAGTATTCAGCCCAACAACAATATTCTTGCAAGTTGTGTTTAACCCTTTACATGGCATATACACATTTCTACGCGTGTAGCGTGAAAAACATGTGAAGTGTTGACAAATATTCATAACTTTGTTTATACTGCAGATATCAAGGACTTGATCTGTTCCCAAAACTTTAACCTGGTCTCTTGTATGGAAAATATAGGTCAGATCCAGCATCCGAAGCTAGTCTGGTTGTGTCCATCCCTAGATGCATCATCTATGCAAGTTTGGTCCAAAGGATCACTTCATTATAAATAGGGATCTGACCTATAGGAACGGGCTTGGTTTTCTTCTCTACAAAAAGCTTGTCGATTTCCGTTCCGATTAATGACATTAGGCCGAATACATTTAACAATTTGTTTTTTCTGAAATCTTTATTTCAGTGAGTAGAGGTAGAAGAAACCCTTTCATTGATTTTCTGAGTTTGTTTTCTCCAAATGTAATAATTGATATTTGTCTTTACTTCTCATTGAGCATTATGGTAATGTCTACTGTCTCTGAAATTCTATTTTTTATGTCTAAGCTATTTATCCGTGGATTTAATAAAATATGTCATTAATGTGTGCAAATTATATAGGCCTAAATGAAATCAAAGGGAGTACAGTTACTGATATATGTAACCAAAATTAATGTGATAAAATTCTAAGGAATGTATACAATTGAAATTCGACGCAGCTCAATGCTGTCAAGAATATCTGTATCAAATAACATAGAGTGAGTTACTCTTGTCCTCGGAGAAATTGTGCTTATACCAAGGTGTGTTCTGCCTGACTGACAACTGTACATTTGATTGTTATGATTTGATATCTGTTTAGATTTTCTTGTGTCAAGAATGGGCATACATAAACGATAGATAATTCAAGGAAATACACAAGTCTATAAAAAAAAATAAATTAACTTTAAAAAAGCGAAAGTGTGGTGCCAGGTGGATTCGAACCCGCGATTTTAAAAAGAAGCATTTCACGGAGTAAAACCAACTGGTATATTAACTGAGCTAGTCCGTCTATGAATATATGAAGTCGAAATTTTAAGCAGATTTTCAAAATCAGGTTTCCTTATTTTTTGTAGGTTTTTTGAGAATTTCGACCCTAGGGCAGGGGTGCCCCTAAAAAAATCCTATTTTAAATCATTTTCTATATCATAACCTATCAAAATATCACAATTTTATTTAGGGGCAGGCCTGCCCTGAAGGACTCCAAGGCCAAAATTCATGCAAATATCAACGCTTTAACGGACAAAATGGTGTTTCAGTCAACTTTGAAGGTTTATTGTAAAGTTGTAAATAATAAATTTTAGGTATAAAATAAAAATTTGGAAAATTTAGACATATGTATGGTAGAAAACAACAAATAAAGTTTAATTATTCAATGTCACTTTTTCCGGGAAATTGTTCTCTCCTAGTCCTATAGGTCAATTCTTTTGTTAAAGCGAATACATCCTTAGGCTTATAGGTTCTGTGGAATGGATCTGCTCCAAAAACTTTAACCTGGTCACTCATCTGAAAAATGTATGTCAGATCCAGCATCCGAAGCAAGTTTTGTAGTGTCCTTTCCTAGATGCATCATCCATGCAAGTTTGTAACAGGTAGGGCTTATAGTTCCTTGGCAATAGACCTGCTCCAAAAACTTAAACCTGGTCACTCATCTGGAAAATGTAGGTCAGATCCAGCATCCAAAGCAAGTCTGGTAGTGTACATCCGTAGATGCATCATCCATGCAAGTTTGGTCCAGGTAGGTCTTATAACTCCTTGGGAATGGACCTGCTCCAAAAACTTTAACCTGCTCCAAAAACTTTAACCTGGGCACTCATCTAGAAAATGTAGGTCAGATCCAGCATCCGAAGCAAGTCTGGTAGTGTACATCCCTAGATGTATCATCCATGCAAGTTTGGTTCAGGTATGCTTATAGTTCCTTGGGAATTGACTTGCTCCTAAAACTTTAACCTGGGACGCCGACGCTAACGCTCACACCGGGGGTATAGCATAAGCTCATCTCGACTTCGTCGAGGTGAGCTAAAAAATTACTGTATACCGTTTTTCCATAAGTGAAATACCTATTATGTGGGTAGGGTGAAGAGTTGTTTACTTTTAAAACTTCATACCTATGACTTTTTTTTAATACCATTTTTACATCCCAGTTTTTAAGGAGGGGTACTGAGTGTCTAAGGGGGTCTCTTTTTACTTGTATAGAAATTCTCCCCAAAATGTTGAACCGAAAAATTGCATTTTTTTTTTTAGCATTATGGGATCTTTATCGTTATGTTAAAAGACAAATACATAAAGCCATAACGCTACAGATCTGCAGCTATTCTTCTATTTAATCTTAACGAATACTTTTATTCACAAGAATTAAATTTTCATGGGCACACTGTCTTGTGTAATTCTGTGAAAATAAAGTTCACGCGAATAAAAAGTGTATACAGTATACACTTAGAATGCTTCCTTTGGTTACTTAATACCCATAGACAGAGAAGGGGAACAATAAAATGCATTTAATTTTTTCAGTAATATTCAGCAATTATCAGTAATGCCACTACCACACATGAACCCATGACCTTTGGTCCACACATTTCATAGGCACCCTTGCTAATCAAAAATTTTTGATTAATACCAAGTGGCAGCTTTCAATCAATTAATTCCTATTAGTAATGCAACATGGAAACTTGTATTAGTGTATGAAATTTGATCAGAATATCTTGAATAGTGATGCTGTTGAATACTTACATCAGCATGTATCAGCATATTATGTTTAGCACTAATTTCATTAAAAGGAGGTCAAGGTCAAAGGAAATGCCAAAGTCAAAACTGTTAATGCAGTTGAAAAGCTTGCATCAGTATGTTTCAGCATATGAAATGGTTTCTTTAAAACTAACTTAAAAACAATTTCGATAAAGGTTATTTAAGGTCAACGTCAAAAATGTTAATACAGGTAAGTTGCTTTCATCAGTGTGTATCAGCATATGAAGTTTGACACTGATTAAAGAAAAGACTAGTGAGGTCAAGGTCAAAGGAAAGGACAAGGTCAAAAGATGTTGATGCAGTTGCATACCTCTCACCAATGTCTATCATCATATTTTGATTAAGTTTGATGAAAATATGTTGGATAGTCTCTTTGCAGGGCTCTTGATTCTCTAAATCTGGGGCCGATATTCGGCCCCGTTCCCAATGCAAAAAAGGTACCTTTTTTCCCAAAAGAAAGGTGTAAATTTCCCAATTTCTATAGCAAAATATTAATTAAAAAATGAAAGTCCATGAAACTGAATCGCAAAAAAAACTAACAAACAAAACATGTTTGCAAATGAAAGTGAAACTGTACCACTATTTCATTAGTTCGCGCCAAATGCATTCGTAAACTGGTTCCAGGAACCAGGTTATTGTTTTAAAAAAAATGTATACTAACTATGAGTGCAGAGTATCTTGTCATGTAGTTTCGACGAAAAACATCATTTAGGTTTCAAAAAGAGACATTTCATTTAAACATTAGTAAGCTGCACCTAGAAACAATCCCACGCTTTGGCAAGTTCAGTATCGCGCTGTATTAGTAAGCAAAGTTGTCCATGTGATCGAGGAAATTCGGGATGATGTGACTGGCGACTGCATGTCACCCAGAAGACATAACAGTAATCATCAACACTCTAAGATAGTAATGACAAATCTAATGTACTTTCTTGATAAATATACTATAGCCTACGTATCCATGTTTGTTCTGTTTAACTGTTTATTCTAAACCAGAGTTAAATTGATGAGAAAATGCTAGAAAAGCTAAATTTGAGGATTTTTAAAATGAATTTTGGTTAATATCTAACTTTTCCCAAAATGGCGATAATTTTCCCAATTTGAAAGGCCCGGCCCCAGTCCCAAAAGGTGGTGTGAGAGCCCTGCTTTGAAACTAAGTTTTGAACATAGCTTAATGCAAAGTGTGACGGAAAGACAGAAGGATGGAGGACGGACATGACAAACACTAAATGCCCCGACCATATTCATGACAGGGCATAAATATTGATATTGCTGGTATCTCTTTATAAATGATTCAAATATTACTCTTCATTTATCATGTTCATAATCAACCAAGAAAACTTGATAAACTAGAAGTAGTGAACAATGAGCTCACTTAAAATGATACCCCGCATCCCATATGTACATGATGAATATAATGGCAGTGACCATGTTTAGCTACGGGAAACCCAAAATATCTGACTGTCGGATCATCTGTAGGAGATGCACAATGGCAATATGTATGAAAGATTCTATGAAAGTCTTATCAAATTTCAATCAGTGGTATGAGAGGAGTTGCAGATAAGAGATGGGTACCGGATCCCCAAAGCCTTACAGACCAACAGGCAGCTAGAAAGATGGATGGATGGACAGACATATAGCTAGATGACACCACAAACATTATTTACCCTTCCGCTTTTTAATACTGGGGTATAATAAGTCAGTCAAATTGTACACCATGTAAAAGATACAGTAGATATAATCAGTATTATAAAAGTATGCAACATGTGACTTACCCAATGTGTTAGTGATGATTATGTGCAGATATCATACTGGTCATTTAAATGACAACTTAGAGGGTACATGTACTATTAGTAAGTTACATAGTCTTTTAGTGACAGGGTATGGTATGATACCTGGTTAGTAAGTTGACACTGACAGGTCTGAGAGCTACTCTACCAGTTGAAAAAAAAAAAGTTTATATTTATTGTGCACAAATATTGATTTAATTCACAGTAGCCGTTTTCAAACTGCCATCTCAAAATGTTACTATCGATACACTGCCATTTTGAGAGGCACATTATTTGGTCGAACAGACTAACACGCTGCACTGCAGGCTAGCTTAAAATCTGTATGTGC
Source organism: Saccostrea cuccullata (assembly GCF_032062105.1). Lineage (NCBI taxonomy): Eukaryota > Metazoa > Mollusca > Bivalvia > Ostreida > Ostreidae > Saccostrea > Saccostrea cuccullata. The sequence continues at coordinate 19,343 of NW_026931820.1, forward strand.
ATTGTACAGATATTAAATATCAGAGAAGTAATTGACAGAAATGAAATATAGCTTTTGTACAATTGAGAAAAGAATTTAGAGAATTTAATCCACAATCAAGCATAAGTTTTTGTGCTCTAGCTCTGTCATTCATACCTATTCTTTCAGACTGTAGTAAAATATAGACATATTTTACTATGTAATAAATGTCGCCTACCTTAAAGTAAGTATACAACTAAGGTGACGACCAATGAAGAAATACGGTACAGATAACAACAAACAAGGGAAAAGGTAACACACACGTGGTGACTGGTTTGAGGACTGGACCGAACTGACGAGGAAAAGCATGCTGGCCAGCACGGGTGGATGAGTATGAGGTCAGGGTGAAAGGTCATAGGGAATACATTAACATACACAATTTCACTACAAGACCAGTGTGCTAGTACAGATGATAATGTGTACCTAATTAAATTAAAATTTAATTTAGAAATTTTCTCCCTCTTTCAGCATGACTTCTGTGGTGCATCATTTTACAGTGTTTTAATCATTGCACATATCCAACAATATCTATGGGGTAAAACAGCTGATCATAAGCTTTTTTCTGTTGTAAGTACAATGTAACAATGAGTTAAACTGTTCAATGTGCTGATTGTTGTACTGAACCTGTAAAAGAACATAATACTATTCTACTCTTAATAGGAAGACAAGAAAGTCTATATCTATGACTTACTTGAGACATGAAATTAAAATTCGATGAAAAAAAAAAACTTACCACAGCAACACAATCCTGCGTGCGAAGTGTTTTCTCCTTTTCAAAATCCGAAGTGAAAACGAAAGTCTCAATGCGCATGCGCGAATGGGGAACAGGGAGCTGCCGAAAGTTGAATCTGTAAAATTTATGGAACGTTTCAGAACAGGATTGTTATGATGTTTAAGCATTAAATAATTCATCCAGCTTGGAAAAAAAGTAAAACAACCACAGAAATATGTTTAAATTATTTTTAAAACAATTACAACAAAGCAAATTGCAGTATGCAGAATTTAAAAAAACGTACTAGGATTAAAAATAATTCAAGTAAATTCACTTATTGAAAAAAAAATGCATTTGAAGGGTCAACTCGATTTTAATTTTTAGAAGAACTATTTTCCATTAGAATACTTTTGATAATCAAGGTAAATACATGGTTGTCGATTGGTTTTGTACATAGAATATCGACATGTTCATGCCACGAGATTGCGTGACCCGCAATTGGAGAAACTACTACAGTTTGATTTAATACTTATTTTAATTTTATTTGAGCAACGATCATAATGATTGATTTCTGAGTTAAAACTAAATGCATTTGCCATACTTTCGAGCTCTTATTATTTATATAGAACGTTTATATCAGCCTTTCTGCAGCGAACAAAAACGAAAGTAGCCCGGGATCACCGAAGCAGAAACATCCAAGTCTTTAATGCGTGCGTTTCAGAATTTCGATTGTCGGATGCTCTCTTAAAGCTGATTTTCAAAATTTTGTAATTAATTACATTCAGAAAGGCCAGTTCTTTATGACCAGCGTATTCATTAAGTTTTTTGCGCTTAAATTTTAACACTAGGCATAAAATACACGCGAGTGACCCGGAATTGGAGACGACCCGGAATTGGCGACTCCACTGTACTTTTACAATCTGAAAGGGGAGACATTGAATTAAGTTAATAATTTTCTGTTAAGGAAGGGGGTAAAATAGAATAATTCAATTAGGCTGTCAGTAACTATAAAATTAAAGCCATATATGGCGTATCTAGAATGAAAATTATTAGACTAAAATTATAAGAACTTATTATTTGTATCATTACCTTTTATGAAGATAGAACTTTTACGTAAATTACAAAATCTAGGTCAATTGCGTTATAAAGATATCACAATTTAATTTGGATTCTCGGAATTTTTTCCGACTCGGAAGAAAATACAAAAGATTTAAATAAAACATTACTGAGAAGATAAAATTGTATTATTAGTTGAAACTAAGTGTTTTCCGTGTTCAGAGCCCCAAGATGACTTGCCCCACTTAAAGCTTGAGTCTAATTACGGCCTTGCAGACAGTAAAAAACCAGTTTCAAAGAAATGAATTTCGCGCCAGAAGAATTGTTGAAGAATATTCCACAACTGCTGTGAAAGAATTCAATCCACAAATGCCTTATTTGGCCTAGCAAATATGTAATTTTTGAAAAGGACATTAGAAAAAATGTTTTGGGTTATTATCAACCTAGAACATTGACACATTTCACATGTGCAACAATTTTGTCAAAACCGGATGTTACAATGTCATACTAAATTCTAAAACGCAGCATGGTTCGATTTTTTCCGGAAAATTGCTCAAATTTTTCACAATAAATCGTGAATTTCACATAGAGCACAGTCGTTACCGCAAAATATTGAAACAGAAAAATAATTATAACTGTTAGACAAATAATTTCCAATGAAAATATTTTGCGGTAACGAGTGTGCTCATGGTGAAAAACAATAAAAATTAAATGTCGACGCGTGTAAAAATGCTATGATCATGAACAACCATATTTGTCTTTGTCTTTTATACAAACTTTAAAGGATCAATTAGAAAAGTTTATAATATTGATTATGTAAGTGGATGAACACTAATATCACACAAGCAAGAAAATGTCAACTGATGCACCTATAGACATGCACGTCTGGCTACTGGAATAAATACGATGGCTTCAGTCTAAAAACATATATATCCGTTAAAAATGCCGATTTATCGACAGTTCTTTTTCCAAAATTAGATTGATTTACAGACAAGTAAAACATTCAACTTACTATATATGTGTAGCGGGTATTCCCGGCAGTATGATGGAAAACACAATATTGTTGTAGTTTACACTTTTAATTATGACATCTCTAAGTTGACAATCGATGATATGGAATTTATAATGGATTTAATGGAAACAATGGATGGAAATATTGGAAGTCCTGCAATATACAAATTGCGTCATAAAAATATGTACAAAATATTATTTCAATTAAATATTACGATTATAAAATATAACAAATTATCTGTCTTCCCTTTTACAATAAATTATCATCATTCACTATGATAACACATAAGAAATATATATACTTTACACATGATATAAGGGAGGTAACTCTTATAATGCAATTGAACTTTACAATCTTCTGAAGAGTTATCTTTCTTTGATATTTCTTTACAAATCATAAAAATATATATACAGATAGACATACCAATTTATGGAACTGAACTTTCTCCAATGCAAGTTTACATACTCGTTATATATGGAGATACCTATGTACAATAAATGTAATAATAAGGACTTGTTCTATACAAATACCTTTCTCAAAATAAATAATTATTTAGATTATCTTGATTATCAAAATCTTCACTTCAAACTATTTTCAGGTTTATATACAAATTAATCTATAGGAAAACTTCATCAGATTTATCAATATCTGAATAAATAGACAGATAACTCAAAATGTAACAATTAAAAGTAAAATATCTTGTTTTCCATATTTTCAACTAAATATTATAGAAAACATATATTGTGGCATAAAACAAGTAAAAACTTACATTTCAGGAATTGTCTTAGGTCTCAAGGTCTTAGGAAATAAATATTCCAACAGCAAAACAATCTAGGTCTTCTCCATTCAAAATCAGAATTCTAGAGTCTAAACTGAATAAAACTCACTACCCCACAAAGACCAAAACACTAACCAATGAAAACTAAGCATTTCAAAAACTGACCAATAGATATGTGTGTGGTCATGTAAAAGTGTATGTACAGGTGTGGATCCAAAGGGGTGTATATCTATAACACTAAATACCCAAGTTAGTAAGGAATAGATAGAATAAAGCTTTAACGGAAAAACTTATCATTTATAACATATTTAATACTTTATTTAGTTTATATTTAATTTATATTTAATATTTATTTTATGCCATTTAAAATCACTCCAACTTTTATTATTTCAAATAAAAGTACCTCTACTACATATGTGACTATCGCAAGTATACATGTCAATTATTATGTTTGTTTATGACTGTGACGATTATAAGAAATAAGAGTAAAATCTAAACTTTGTTAGCCTATCAAGAATCGGTAATTTTTTTAGAGTGACAGTCAGTGATTCATTGGTAGGTCATAAGACATCAAATAAATAGATAACACATGGTGATAGAAAAAAGCAGTCAATTTTAATTGAAGGTAATAATTGTGGCAAAGAATTTAAAAAATTACATTTCTGAAATCAAAGGAAAACAAACTTACTCGGTGTACGTCATTTGTGACGTCATAATAGATGTAGTCATTGGGAATCAGTGGCAGGGATAAATGGGGAAATTTTTTTTTTTTTTTTAAAGATGTACATGTAGTTTTCTGTCGCTTTGTTAAATTCATTTATTTGAAACGGGGTATTATCTATTAATATGTTTTACGGTGTGACCGTTGGGGCGAGCGCAGTTTATTTACTGTCAAAAACCTACAATGTACTGTCTATCATTCAAGAAAAAGAAAGCAAAAAGAATAAAACAAAACAATATTTAAAGAAATCATTTCCCAAGCATCGGGATCGAGATTCCAAACTTCTCGGAAATGTCCGACAAAATCGGAAATACCCGAACCGTAGAAGTGACGAAAGTCTGACGTCAGATTGAGATAAAAAGTTCTGTTGACTTAGAACGCAAACGCTAGTTTTATGGAAGAGAGATTGTATTAAATCGTTCTTTTCATGTAAGTTTTTGCTCTGTTTTAGCCGAGTTTCACGGAAGCAACCGACATAACTTCGTCAAACTTCGTAAGTTTCCGGTGACGTCATTTGTATCATTTCCGAAGGGCAAGGTGAAGGCCAGTGTTGTGGCATAGGGGTATTTTTTTTAAGGCAAAATCATTTCGTTAAGATTTCGGTAAGAAAAACTGTTCCTTTAAATTTTTTACTATTTTTGATTTATTCGCGCAAAGGACATTGGGTAGTGCAGGAATTCTGGGATTGTGGAACAGAGAATATTTCGCTGACGTATGTACAGATTTCAATCCGAATTTCCTCTGTTCATACACGTTAGTCTATTGACGCTCGCTGCGCTCGCTATTAAAAAAATTAACAACTCTGTGAACTGGATTCAACGTAGAACTCGTGTGTGTGTTTACATAAAATGCACATGATGTTCGTTTAACAAATACTCACGTCGATGCATACAATGCATATATATGTATAAGTATCACATGTAGCAGCAATATATATCAATCGTTTTTTTTTAAATTTCAAAACCGAAAAATCATTCATTATACTTCATAAAACCGCGTATATAATTTTTATGCACTTGCATAACGTGAAAAATAATTTAAAGCTTTCTTCAAAAGTATTATGAAGAATTTGTTTTCAGAAACAAGAGCTGAATTTAAAATATATGACCCTAGATAGTGTTTATTATTATTTATAAAAGAACATCACATCAAAGATCCTTCTTTGGCCGTTATAGTGTTTCTCATTTCAAATATTGATTATTATATATATTAATTTTTTTGCATGTAGATCAACATTCAAAATAGCCCCTGCATTGTTATGGCTTAGGATGGGGGAAAGGTAGATTAGGGGGACTATGTCTTCCTCTGCATTTAATATTTGAAAATCGCTGGATCCGCTACCACGAAGATTTGTATAGTTCATCACTATACGATTAGAAGAGGTCACCGGGGGGGGGGGGGGGTCCATGCTTTGACATTAATTATACGTTCATTACATACAATTATATGAACATTATTGTGAAGTACAGGATTTTTCTAAAACATACTTTAAAATTAAATAATTTACTGTGACACTTTCCTTTAAAAAAATATTTTTAAAAAGATACAACTGTGTATATATTCGTCCTTTGTATACCCCCCCCCCCCCTTTTTCTTTTCTAAAATTGCTTACTACGACCATAAATGTCTTTTCTATTTCAAGAAAAACTGAGACCATTTTACACTTTCCTCTTACAAATGTGTCTATAATAAGGTCTTATTAAGCCTTTTTCGCGTAAAATCAATCTTTCCTTGTAAGTATTAGTAAAATGTTGATGTCTGTACTTGTATTTCACTTTTTATTTTGACACGTATTTATAAGAATTACATACGGATGGAAATCATAATGTGAACATGAAATGGAAAGTGATAAACGATAAGCTAGCAATGCACAATTAAAAAAAGATGATAAAATTATTACATGTAAGTCAATCGCTAACAAAGTATTAACAACACACTACAAATACCGTACTCCATACATAAATTATTTTACTGGATTAAAGATGACCCAGCGATTGGCTGGTTCGCAAAGATGAGAAAAAATATCAGTGAGATTGAGGTGTGCGCGAATCTTGCGGATATTTCTCGCTTGCCTGTGAAAATTAATTAACAGCTAATATTCGCGGGTGCTCGCCAAGTTCTTAAAAATGTATAGAAAAAAGGTCCTTTCAACTATTGTGTACATGCATATGTACTTCTTTTCAAGTAATGTACTGGTATTTAGATCTAGATTTTTATCGCAAATCTTGCTCTCCGGCCGAAATAGAGTTGCGTTGTGTGATGATACTACTGGATCTGACAACTGAACAATTAGAATCACGGATTTCGTTTTGTTAAACAAGCGTTTTAATTGGTTGATAAGAACCCGCCCACTCTTGCGCGGAAAAAAGTCAACAAACAAACTGGAAAATTTTTTTTAGCATGTGATATATTCCTTACGCGATACATGGATATCACTTGATGGCATAAACTATTTCATTTCATCATATATACATGTATTTCTGCCGATTTCCTATATATTGACGACATTTAACACTTTAGGTGTTTTTTCTCAATCTCCCATGCAGAGTTGTCGTTCGTTCCTCTCTCAGACACCTAGAGCTGCCAAGATTTTTGACATAACGTATAAATTTGATATTTGAAGAATTGTTTCAATTCAAATCAATAGTTCTGGATTGATTTAGTAAATATCTATCTCAAAATCCAGACATAAGCATAGAAATTGAATTGTAATGAATTAAAACAAACGCAGTATTTCTCGTGTTTAACACTGTGTATACGCGAGCAAACGACAGAGGTGAATGTATGAGCTGATGGTAGAGAGTGTTTTTTTTTCTGTGCGACTTTTCAGTGCATTAAAAATTTTTTCTCCATGTTTTAGTCATAAGTGAGCAGCCCCCCCCCCACTTTTTTCCCCAACATAACCTTTACTATAGTAAATGTTCATTGATGGGATGGTTGCAACCCCCCTTTATAACCATAGTATAGTGACAGCAAGGATTGCAAGGAAAAAACTACGAAATAGGATTTTTGAGATTGGGCAACTTTTAATTTTTTTTTTTTTGCTTGTCAAATTTTTCAGGTAAGTAAAATAAAATTTCTCAGGTTGCCCCCCCCCCCCTTTCAAAAACGATGCAACGTGCCTGTATATTCAGTGGGAAAAAAATAAATTCATAATCAGGTGGTAAAAAGTGTAAAACATCGAATTTATTCAAAAATTGACTGTTTTATTGTCCATACTGTCAAAAATATAGCCATATGTTTTTAACGTATCTTTGCTACTACGACCCATTTCAACGGTCGCCATGGCAATAAACATGCGTCCAGAAAAATCTAGATCTTTGCTCTTTTTTGTGGGAAGTGAAATTTTTACTGTTATTGCGAATGTTATTCATTAAAAATACAAAATTACTTATAATTCATGTGAAAAATAGCTAATGTAACAACATTTATTAAATCGAAGTACGTTTTATTTTTATTGGTGCATTGAAGAAAAAAAAGAGAAGCGCCAACGATTGTGTTCATGTGCCCCGGGATTATGCACCTGATATAACATGACATGACTATAGCCAGCTCTGAAATATCGTATTTGAAGATCATTATACAGATTGCCGACAATCACTATAATTAATAAGGTATTGTAAAGGTCAATTAAATTCTTAGTTCAAAATATGCCACTTTTTTGCCCGTTTTCTACAGATGTTCTATTTTTACTTCGAAACATTCCATATTTTGGCCGTACATTTCAAAAAGTGGGCGGGCCTATAAAAAAAACACCAATCAGATTCTTTGTTGGATTGCGCAATCGTAAGTCGGTAAGATTCAATTGTATTTCAGTCATATTCATCAGTATCATCACCCAACGTTTCACAATACCGAAGTGTGTGCTTTCAACCGAGATTTGCAATAAAAGGCTACACTATCAACTATTTTATGTATCTAAATCTACCGCAGCGGAAGTAAGTTCCAATATTTGTTTAATTCTATTCATTCAGAATTATCATCTTGATTGATTATGAAGTTGATAAGATAAATATAAAATTGGTTCTAATTATTGCATTTTAAAAGTCCTATTTTTCTAAATATCTGTGCATTGTAATAGCAAGGTCATTCTATCGCTAATTGACGTGACGTTACGTTACAAAAAATGACGTTCCTATTGCGTTTTTCTATTTAAACATTGCCATATTGCAAGACCTCGTTTTTAAAAACTATAATAGATATTGAAAAAAGGAAAACAGTTATGAAAAGCATAAAGTCTATACTGTCTATGATAAAAATTGCGTTTATATCTTGCGAGAGGCATTTTTTGATGGTTCGTGGACTTTACTCTTTGTTCGCAAATAAAAACATAGCCTTTTTTCTTTAAAAAAAAAGTATTCAAATGAAAACACAAGATTTTAAAATTAAGTTAAAAAGAAAGACTGGTCCCTCAACCCTTACAAACTTTTTTTCAGTATATTAAATCAAGTTAATGATGTAGTATTGTTTATGTATTAATAGAATTTGGTTCTGAAAGAAAGTTTAATGTTCCTTCTCCTATGAAACAAAATTTCTTTCATTCTCTCTCTTTTGCTTTCAATTTTTTAGGTAATTTTTTCTCTGATTACCCCCCCCCCCCCCCTTTTTTCAAAATCGACATGCATGCCTGTAATCTTTCTCTTGTGACAGATTCCCATCACAACCGTTTAATATGATCCACAGCACATATTTAATTAAAAAAAAAGTCATATCCAGGGACTGATCTTGCATTTTCTAGGCAAGGGTGGGTAACATTACCACCCCACCCCACCCCCCTTACTTGTCAAATACGGTATCATAAAATGGCTGGGGAAAAAGTATGCATGGATCAACAGTATTTTAAGTGGGTTGCTAGGCTATGGCAAACTGAAAACTTTTTAAGGAAAATTTTTCTTCTTTTGCTAAACCGATGAATTAAATTCACTTTCAGAAAAAAAATGGAAATTATTAATATTCCTTAAATTCAAATCTTGGACAGAAATGAATGTCAGCACATGCCAAACAGCTTCAGAAAATCATGGCCAAACTAATGATCAACAAAACATTTCCTTGTTTCACAATATTTATTCCAATATGTACATGCTTCACATTTTGACTTCACATTACAACATGGGAATCCCTGTCTCTCTTCACATAACTGTACATAGTCACTGGTCTCTCTGACTAACAGACACAAACTTCTTCCATTTATTCCAAAACAAACCAATTATTAATTGTTACTGTTAACAGCTGTTTATTTTATACAACTTATGACAGATTTTGTAATTTTAATGTTCACATTCCCCTTCATGAATTCTCTTTCATTCAATGCCCTGTCTGATAAATTCACACCCGTTCACTTTTTGATGTTACAGTAACTCCTTTACATACTAAAGGAGTTTATATTTCCCGCAGTCTGACTAAATTTCCAGCTTTCAATGATCATTGTTACTTGTTCAGAATTGGTACTCATCCTAAACTAGTTCTCATCCAGAATTGTTACTCATCCTAAACTAGTTCTCATTATAAACTGGTACTCATCATTCTTAACTGGTTCTCATCCCTGACTTTTGGACTTTGTAAGATGGACACTTGCACTGTTGAGGTGGTATTTGGTCATGTATAAAAATTTATTCAAACAAAAATGCTGCATGCACTGTTTTTTCCTCAACACATACTGTGATGCATGTACCATACTCAGAGAGTTTTTAAGGCATTCTTAAGGAACTCCTAAGTTGTTTTCAATGATTTCTCAAGTCACTTTAAGATTTCACACTCCTTCAACAGTTGGCACACAAGCTCTTTAAATTACTGAATTTCAAATACATGTACAAATAATTTCCAAATTCTCCAAACATTCGGTAAGAATTGTAAATTCTTTTGCAGGAAATTTGAGTCCATTTCCACAATACTGTCTTTTCCTCCTTTGATGTTTGTATTAAAGGAAAATTCACATTTTTTTATATTTCTTCCTGCAATTTCAATTCCAAGAGGCGTCCATAAGAAATGGTAGTTAAGTGAATGACAGAAATGTTTCAATTTCTTATCAAAATTCTTTGAATATTGCACTGGAAATGACATCACTGCAGTAATTTTTTCTTTACTATCTCGTACACCATTCTCTTCCTGAAGTATGGCATGTGTTCCTGAAATTCATAAAATCCAAGTCATATTTTTGTTTCAAGAAAAAAAAGTATAAATTAATCTCTTTAATAAAATTTGATAAACTTTAAAAAACATTTTTTTCACCTTGAGTATATTTTTATTTTCATTATACATACCTGTGTAAAGTTAATGTCTGCCTCCCTTGTGATGTATTCGGCAAATTTACAGGTGAACATCCCACAGTCACTTCCATTCATCTGCTGGGGAATGTCCTGCAACCAAAGATATTAGTTTTAAAGACAAATTTGATATCATCCCTTCATCTAGAATATCACCTGATATTATAACACAAGATGAAAGAGAATGAGGACAGTCAGTTATTTTGATAATTCAGAATTAAGGTTCATAAACCCTCTGCTCACTCATAAAACTTATGAAAATCAATAAGGTTCCAGCAAAATTTATATAAGTAAAATACTAACAATTATAGCATAGCTTGCGAGGCAAAATTGGACAAATAAGACACACTTCAACTCGGCAAATCTATGAAGGAATAATAGACATTTATGTCACAAAGAGTTATCTCTCTTATCAGAGTATCACTGAACCTTAAGGTACAGACCTTCGTTATTTCCGTTTTCCATTCACTCAGATCAAACTTCTGTTTCTTTTTGTCAAGACTCTCAGCACAAAGATACTCTCTGTTATAAACAAACACAATACAGTTGTGATGGAAAAATAAAAGTTATTTAAGTTTATTATTAATTCCTTATAATTCAATTTTTAATCATTAAGTATAGGAAACAGCGCAATTTCTACCTTGGAAACGTCTTTAAATTGTTTGTATTTTTAAAGTAATGTCAAAAGGATTGATACATTTTTGATGTTATTGTAAACTTACTTGAGGGCGTTTAAACAGCCCATGTTATTTCCGCCCATGGAGTCAAAGTAGCGGATCATCTTCTTTTTGAAGTCAATCACCTGCAGAAAGAATCGAAATCAAACTTTGAAATGAACAGCAATAGATAATAATGGATAGATATGGTTCAAACTTGAGACTCAAAGAAACAAAAATTCTATTGATAAGTAAGCTATTACAAGTACCATAAACTTTTGTGATGCACATAGGACTATATTCTGTTATGACCAATATCTTCCCCACCCCCACCCCCCCCAAAATCAAAGTGTGATGGAAAAATTGGGAAGTTGGGGGTTGTGGGGATTTAAGATTAAACTTATCTTTACCAGGTTTATCAATTCATTCTTAACAAAGGCCACCTATACATGAGTTTCTATAATTCACTAATTCATTCTAGCTGTACTGATCCAAAAATTTTTCTGAAAAAAAAAATTACCACATACTACTACCACATTTCTCACTTCCACAGATTGAAATGTAATCACTATAAATTATTCAAGGAGAGAACAACGTTCACAACCTTGTCAGCTCTGTAAAAATAAAACAAGATGAAATTCACTCACCGCTAGACACCAGTGCATGCCCAGATGTACGGGGATTAGGATGTAGTCCTTAGAGAAGATGTCCACTCTCCTGGTCCACCGCCTGACCGAGTCGTGACCTTGACTCATGACCTTGGGATAGAAGAAGGTGTTGAACGCGTACACCTTGGGTTTACCGTCCGCCTCCCCTCGCTCCACCAACTGATTCATATAGAAGTTTATGATCTGTCAGAATTCAAATAAAGATTAATGATTTGTAAAAATTCAGTTGACTTATTATTTGTAGCACATGGACAAGTTTAATTCCAAACTGTAAGCTGATAAAAACAGGATAAAGTTTTATCTAAAAACACTGCTAAAGTGTTATTCAAATATCGCAATAAGAGGCCTTTGGGTCACATTGTTCTTACTGACAAAGTCCTTGATAACAATACCAAGACTGTTTTAGCCAGCAAAATAATGTAGCTTCATTATTTCATGCTCTGTTTTAAAAAAAGTGGACTTCTGTACATCATTTCTTCCACATCAAGACATAAAACGCATTTGAGGGGTCATAATTGGAACAAATTTAAATCTAACTTTATTCCTCATCGTTTAGCAAATTGAGTTCTTTTATGTCAACTTCTTTGTTTATAACCTACACTAGGACACATATTTTACCTCATAGTTTAGCCAGTTAAGTTCAACTAGTGCAATGTTACATCAACTTATTTGTTTATAATCCTACACTAGGACACATTATTACCTCATCGTTTAGCCAATTAAGTCCGGCCAGTGACTCCATGTCACGTCGGCGTATCTGTAATTTATACCCCTCCACCAGCACTTCGTCAGCTGGCTGGGACCGTAATGCATTGTTAACAACCTGAAGCATCTCGTCAGTAAGTTCTGAAAAATTAAAACAAAATCATTAACAATGTGAAAATGCTACTCTAAAATCAAAATTTTTCATATTCAAGATCTGCAAGCCTTATTCACAACTACAATAGTTGTTTCTGAAAGCAAACTCTGCAACTCAATTTCTTGAAACTTTTAAAATTTGAACATTATTTGTATACCCTATACAGTAAAATGTGTATTTGTAAACTTGTGGCTACCTTTGTAAAATATTCCCAAAAGCTCTGTTTGGCATTGACTGAAAATAAAGCCCGCCTTCTTCACTCAATTTTACAAAATTTAACCTGAGAATATTAAGACTTATTTTTCCTTGTCTAATATTGAACAATTTTCTTTTACAAATGTATCAGGTTACCTGGGAACGGCTCTTCTTTCTCGGGTTCGACAGGTAAATCCTCGACGACGGCGGGTTCCGCGTCGTACAACCTGAGTCTTTGTCTGACCTCATTCTCCAGTAAACGATCCTTCTTTAAATGCTACAGACCAAGAATTAAATAACTGTTAAATCACTTATTTTTAAGACATTGAATTTTCATGGCTTGAGTAAAAGATCTTTATTTGAGGGTCAAGATTTTATTTCGAGGGGATTGAAGAAAACAAGAGGCCCATGGGCCACATCGCTCACCTGAGAAGCTTTGACCATTCTGTTCTTTACCAGATTTCACTTTTGTTATACATAATGCATCCCCACATTACCCCACTGATCATAATTTAGACATTTTGAAATCTACACTACCCCATGATCCTTCCATTGGCACATATGTTTCAGCTTTTTTGGCCCAGTGGTTCCTGAGAAGAAGATTTTCAAAGATTTTTCCTATATATTTCTATGTAAAACTTTGATTCCCTATAATGGCCCCGCCCTTCCCCCGGGGGTCATGATTCCTACAATTTAGAATTTACACTACCCCAGAATGCTTCCACATAAGTTTAAGCTTTTCTGGCCCAGTGGTTCTTGAGAAGAAGATTTTTGAAGATCTTTCCTATATATTGCTTCCACATAAGTTTCAGCTTTTCTGGCCCAGTGGTTCTTGAGAAGAAGATTTTCAAAGATTTTTCCTTTATATTTCTATGTAAAACTTTGATTCCCCATTGTGGCCCCACCCATCCCCCGGGGGTCATTATTTGAACAATTTAGAATCTACATTATACCAGGATGCTTCCACATAAGTTTCAGCTTTTCTGGCCCAGTGGTTCTTGAGAAGAAGATTTTCAAAGATTTTTCCTATATATTTCTATGTAAAACTTTGATTCCCTATAATGGCCCCGCCCTTCCCCCGGGGGTCATGATTCCTACAATTTAGAATTTACACTACCCCAGAATGCTTCCACATAAGTTTAAGCTTTTCTGGCCCAGTGGTTCTTGAGAAGAAGATTTTTGAAGATCTTTCCTATATATTGCTTCCACATAAGTTTCAGCTTTTCTGGCCCAGTGGTTCTTGAGAAGAAGATTTTCAAAGATTTTTCCTTTATATTTCTATGTAAAACTTTGATTCCCCATTGTGGCCCCACCCATCCCCCGGGGGTCATTATTTGAACAATTTAGAATCTACATTATACCAGGATGCTTCCACATAAGTTTCAGCTTTTCTGGCCCAGTGGTTCTTGAGAAGAAGATTTTCAAAGATTTTTCCTATATATTTCTATGTAAAACTTTGATTCCCTATAATGGCCCCGCCCTTCCCCCGGGGGTCATGATTCCTACAATTTAGAATTTACACTACCCCAGAATGCTTCCACATAAGTTTAAGCTTTTCTGGCCCAGTGGTTCTTGAGAAGAAGATTTTTGAAGATCTTTCCTATATATTGCTTCCACATAAGTTTCAGCTTTTCTGGCCCAGTGGTTCTTGAGAAGAAGATTTTCAAAGATTTTTCCTATATATTTCTATATAAAACTTTGATTCCCCATTGTGGCCCCGCCCTTCCCCCAGGGGTCATGATTTGAACAATTTAGAATCTACACTATACCAGGATGCTTCCATATAAGTTTCAGCTTTACTGGCCCAGTGGTTCTTGAGAAGAAGATTTTTTAATGACCCCACCCTATTTCTGTCTTTTCTTGATTATCTCCCCTTGCGAGGAGATATGTCCCTTCATTTTAACAATTTAAATTCCCCTTTACCCAAGGATGCTTTCTACCAAGTTTGGTCAAAATTGGCCCAGTGGTTCTTGAGAAGAAGTGGAAAATGTGAAAAGTTTACAGACGGACAGACAGACGGACAGACGGTTCTCAAGCCCGCACGCATACGTTTTGAGGTAGCCGCATTGCTAATTTTATTGTATTTTTGATAAGATAAAAAGTTGGTGTTGCGGAGACCAATCCGGAAAAAAAAATTCCGACCTCATTTGTTTCGTAGTTTAGTATTCAAATATCACTTCCGGTAGCCATCTGCAATGAGATTTTGGCTACTTTGTTTGAAAATACATTTGAGGACATTACCTACAACGTTTACATGCTAATAAGCAATGGATAAAGCAGAAATTTTGACCAGAAATGGAAAGTATATCTGTGATTAAAAAAATTATCTTTATTTTAAAAAGAAAATTCATAAATTAAAATTAAAAAAATACCTCCCTCATCTAATTTATTGCCAATAAAATGATAAATAAAATGCCGCCCTCCCGCATCTGTTTTGGAGAAAATTGGCCTGAGAACCAGAGAATTAAATTTAGATAGCATTAAGTTAAGTTATCCAGCAGTGACTGCAAAAGCTATTGAAATAGTTGTTCCAACAGGTTTCAATCTTTTGTCTTCAATTTAAAATTTCATTTTACCTTTTCTTCGTAAAATTTCTTTTTGATTTCCGCCTCTTCTATCTTCCTATGAGCTTCTCGGTTTGCACGCGAATACTGCCGCTCCCTGAAAAATAAAGATTTCTCTATACAATAAGGTTTAACTCTGAGATAAATACACAAAGTTAATATACAAATAAAGTATCCTTTCCTCTTACAAGTATTTACAGTACAGGTTATCAAAATTTAAGAAAAATTAAAAGCCCTTAATCAATCTAGTATAACCAGGCAACCACAAACTTACAGAATAAAGAATCAACTTCTCTGATGAGGAATGTATTAGAATTTACCATCAATTTTATGTAACCACAAACTAAGAAATACATGTATATGGTTTTTTCTTATGACAGAAAATTACTTAAGAATACATCAATATTAACTTACAAATCTACGATCCACTCCTCTTATTAGATTAACATTAGTGTTGTTACGATAGTCGCCGACTATCGAAAAATCGTCGTTTAAAGGCCCAGATCGGCGACAATCGATTGTAAATATTATCATCACATAGATCGCTATATTTTTCATGCCGTATTTTTTAAGCCGATGGAGGTTTAACTTTTATATTCACCAAAGGGACGTCACTCTAATCGGCGGTAAACAAAATGGCGAACGTGCATGGTGAAGAGGTTGACGCCTAATTATATCAATATCCTGGTGCAACAAGATCTAAAGTTTGAAGTTTTTTTGGCTTTCTGAAACAGGGCGATGGGCCTCCATGCAAAAATAATTTACAGATGGACTCGGTTATTTGTAAATTGTGTAAAATGTCGTATGCCAATAAAGATAAGTTGAAGTTCGCGGTCAAATGTCATGGAATTCTACTCGTGCTGAATTAATAAATCTAACCTTTTTAATAGTTCAAATTATCGATTATATAATCGATTGTGTTCTTCCGATTCAATTTGATAATCGATAGTAAAATTTGTCCGATTTTACAACACTAATTAACATCAATGTAAACACAGACTTACAGATCTACGATCCACTCCTCTGACAGATATTTACTGGACTGGAAATCTGGACTGCTGGGCCGCCTCCACTGTTGCTGCCTTTGTCTGTTAATAGGACTCCTGTTATTACAATAGTTCCTTTATTACAATAATATTTTATTACAATAAATCACTATATTTACAGTTGTTTTCCTGAGAACCAGATCAAGGCCAAACTGACTGCTTGAACTGATAAAAATATGAAATTTTTTAAAATTTAAAATTTAATTGTTGTAACTTCTACAGATTTGCCATCCCAAACCAATTAAACTCTGTTACAATGGATATCTAACCCTTTCCTTTGAAATAAAGGGAAACCACTGAGTTTAAGTGTAGAAAAGGTTGAGATGATACAGACATCAGATTAAAGACTGTATAAGCTTTCTTATAGAACTAGGAAAGATCTCTGTTTAAGTGAATTCTATTATTGGTTATATTACCTTGAGAGTTCTAAACTTGACCTTGAACTTTGGGGAGCACTGCCATTGACTGTAAACAAAACCAAAAGGAACTCATTAATCAAAATAACACTTGTATATCTTTCTTCATGAACAGAAAACAATTCTTTAATTTAATTTTACAGAATTTTCAAAATGCCCACATTTCAGAAAATCATTTCTTTAAAAAAATTCAAAAAATTAATATCACGGTGAAAAAATATCCATTAAAAAAATTTAATTAAAATAAAACCCTTCAAATGCATTTCTTTAGAAAAATTAATAATAAAAATTAATATTATAGTGAAAAAAAATCCATTGAAATAAAACCCCTATACCGATAGGAGAGATGACGATAGGGGAGGCAACTCTAGGTTCATCATCTGCTATACAAATAACCTCCTCCTCCTCGTCTTCCAGACAAATGACGTCATCGCTACCAGACTGCGATAAATCCCGCTGCTCTGCCGCCAGCGATCGCCGTGGAGATACAGAGACAGGCGGGCGGGGAGATCTCTGGTGCTCGTAATCTGTACTTCGGGGCGGCGTAGGGATACGTGTCTTCTGTGTGGGAACAATTTTCTGTCTGTGTACCTCTGGCTGTCGTGTGATGGAGAATAGTTCTATAGAGGAGTTGCTGCCCGATATACTGCCTTCAGTCCTGGAGCTAGAAATAGACAGCCAATAGAAATAGACCATTTAGACAGTTGATCTCTATGACAATGACAAGGCTTTAAAATTTTAAAAATATGGTTAATAATAACATCAACACTGTTGACTCATTTCATGGTATCTTTATTTCAGTCAATTCTTGGGAAATCTTTTTTTCAACATCATATTCCATTTAGAAAACTAATTAGCTTCTAGCCTTTTTCTAAAAGTGACAATTAATAATTTTTAAGGCAGCATTGCATATAAACCAACTGATCATGAAAATGTTTTTGACAAGTTAGAAATACTTAATCCTTGCTTAAGGTTATGACTTTAATCGAGAAGAGAAGAAGCAATACTCATAATGCATCAGATGTGAGGCAGCGTTCAGTCCAGGGGGGGTAGTATGAGGACTTCTCTAAAAGGAGTCTCGTAAACTTACCCATAATGCATCAGATGTGACGCGGCATTCAGTCCGTCGGGGGAGTATGAGGACTTCTCCAGGGGGAGTTTGGTAAACTGCTGTAACAGCTGCTGGTACTTCTTCTTCTCATCCAGTCTTACGCACTACAGAAAAAATCAAAGGACTGAGAGTACTGAGACAGTCTTACACACTACAGAAAAAAATCAAAGGACTGAGAGTACTGAGGCAGTCTTACACACTACAGAAAAAATCAAAGGACTGAGAGTACTGAGGCAGACTAACACACTACAGAAAGAAATCAAAGGACTGAGGGTACTGAGGCAGTTTTACGCACTACAGAAAGAACATCAAGGAACTGAGAGTACTGAGGCAGTCTTACGCACTACAGAAAAAATCAAAGGACTGAGAGTACTGAGGCAGACTAACACACTACAGAAAAAATAAAAGGACTGAGAGTACTGAGACAGACTTACACACTACAGAAAAAATCAAAGGACTGTCGGTACTGAGACAGACTTACACACTACAGAAAAAATCAAAGGACTGAGAGTACTGAGACAGACTTACACACTACAGAAAAAATCAAAGGACTGTGGGTACCGAGACAGACTAACACACTACAGAAAAAATCAAAGGACTGAGAGTACTGAGGCAGTCTTTCACACTACAGAAAAAAATCAAAGGACTGAGGGTACTGAGACACACTTACACACTAAAGCAAAATAAAAATCAAAGGACTGAGGGTACTGAGACATTTATACACACTACCATACCTGTCAACTCTCCCGAATTTATCGGGAGTCTACCGATTTTTAACCATCCCTACCGACTGTCTACCGATTTTTTTTTTTAAACTGCTGTTTCTACCGATTTTGAAAAATTCCGCATTTTTTACCTACTTGCTTCGTAAAATACCGACTAGTCAACGAGGCCATGCAGTGTTTATATCGGTAGCTAATCTGTTTATTGCCACTGATAACAGGTAATCAACAAGGTGTCAACTGTGCTAGCAGATGTAATTGCAGTTGTAATTGCTCCTTATTCTCATTAAAAGTGTATATTATCAAAGACAGAGATGCCAGATGTGGAAATTTTTACAGAACATGACAGTAAAGAACGATATGGAAGTACTTGATACTTTGCTGCAAATAAGTTTACAAGTGCCTGAGACAAAACTGTTACTCCATAAACAATACAGTGATCAGGAAAGGTGTGGTTACAGTACTCTATTATTAATTTAACAAGGAGAGGGAAACAATTTCATGGAAGCTAACATAAATGTTCAGAGTCAGCTGAAGATTTCCCAACAGATTTTGAGATTCAATGACTTAGTAAATCCTGCATCAACATATAACAGCCCCTGAAACTACAGAGCAACAAGACAGTGTCTTTAGAAGACTTCTTTAAATTTACAAAGCTAAACAGGGTAATGCATTTCTAAATTGAAATATAAAATAAGCACATTAAAACATTACTAAAATAAAGTATTATATTTAAAAATTTTTATATATGTTATGAGATTAAACGAAAAAAAAATACAGGGTATTTCATTCATACTATATTACACATTATTTTAAGAATGTAAGCATGAAGTTTTGACAATTATTTCAATTTCAGATCTTTAAATCAAGGATACAACTCATGTCCCTTAGACTTAGTGAGAAAAATCCATTCATCCATCTATTAAAAGCTTGAAACTAAAGACTGTCTGCCGAACTTTATTAATTTTTCTAATTGCCAAGTTAAACTACAACATTTGCCATGAATATTATTTAAATGATGCTCTTATGGACTGGCAGAATAGATAGTGAACATTATACAATTATTGCTGGTTTTTGAGGTCAATACAATGATTTAGCCATTTGAGGAGTACAATATTCACCGAGCCCGAAGGGCGAGGTGAATATTGTACTTCGAAGATGGCTAAATCATTGTATTGACCGATAAAACAGCAATAATTGTTTTATTATTTGATTCACTGATAAAATGATACAGCTTATTTTATTAAATCCAAGCTAAATACAAGAGAGATGCAGAATTAAAATGTGAATAAACCTTACCAGTCATATCAATTTGAAATGTTTTTTTAAACAATTTTAGTTGCCATGAAAAAAATATATAATGTCAGTCATTTTAATAGGATAGATTTTGAAAGGTAAGAGTATTATCAGGGAAAACTGACTGCCAAAAAGTAAAAAAGTAAAAAAAAAATTATTGTTCAGTAAAAGTGTTGGAGGGGGTCCCTGCATCACCTCTTACCACCCTCACCTAAAATATATATTCGCTTATGTTTTGTTCACATGAAAATAAAAAAACATAGTTGTTTAAATAGCTTTTTAAAACAATTTGTATCAATTTGGAATTTCCCGAACTATTTTTAGATCAATGTAGAGGTAATATAAATCCTTGTATTGACCTGGAACGTCACGTGCAGGTCAATACAACGTAATATTTTTCTAAGATAGTTGGATCTCAGCCAATCAGAGAGATGGAAATTATTCAATCATATAATAAAAAATTTTATAATTTCAAAATTAATTTACATTGTACAAGTTTCTAAACAATGTATGAATAAACAGTAAATTTTATGAATTAATGATGGTGTTAATATTAATAAAGTTTTATCTTTTTGTTTATTTTTGTTCAATAAAACAGTGAAACGCGCGATGACTTTTTGTATTTGCAAAAATTTTGGCCATGTTGACAGGTATGCACTACTGAAAAAACATCAAAGGGCTGAGAGTACATGCAGAGCAGTAAACTTACAATCCTGTTTTACTGTATTTACATGCAGACCTGTAAACATTTAAGCCTGTTTTAGAGCAGTAAGCTAATTACCTCTAAAGCTGTAAATTTCTGTCGAGGTGGACGGGTGAACAGTGATCTGTCTTCATGGCGTTTTGGTTGTACAGTGTCTAAATCTCTTATCCTGTGCCAAATATCTAAATATAGAACAGAAAGTCAATAATATTTCAATCATACAATAAAGCCATATGCCTGACTGAATAAGCAATTTTTTGCTTCAATTTCATTAGTACACTTTGGATTATCTTATTATTCATTTTTTTTAATGAATTTTCAAATTCAAAGTTACGGTAGGTGGGGAGGGGAAGGTGGGTGATTTGTACTATGTGGAGGATCTATGAGGAGTGGATTGACTTACCTGAGTGGTCTGTGTGATGGATCTATGAGGAGTGGATTGATTACTTTAGTTGTCTGTGTGGAAGATCTATGAGGAGTGGATTGACTTACCTAAGAGGTCTGTCTGGATTGAGGTAATGGTCAATGTGGAGGATCTATGAGGAGTGGATTGTCTAACCTGAGTGGTCTGTCTGGACTGAGATAGAGGTCTGTGTGGAGGATCTATGAGGAGTGGATTGACTTACCTGAGTGATCTGTCTGGACTGAGGTAGTGGTCTGTGTGGAGGATCTATGAGGTGTGGATTGTCTAACCTGAGTGGTGTGTGTGGAGGATCTATGAGGAGTGGATTGACTTACCTGAGTGGTCTGTCTGGACTGAGGAAGTGGTCTGTGTGGAGGATCTATGAGGAGTGGATTGACTCACCTGAGTGGTGTGTTGAGGATCTATGAGGAGTGGATTGACTTACCTGAGTGGTCTGTGTGGAGGATCTATGAGGTGTGGATTGACTTACCTGAGTGGTCTGTGTGGAGGATCTATAAGGAGTGGATTGACTTACCTGAGTGGTCTGTCTGAACTGAGGTAGTGGTCTGTGTGGAGGATCTATGAGAAGTGGATTGACTCACCTGAGTGGTGTGTTGAGGATCTATGAGGAGTGGATTGACTTACCTGAGTGGTCTGTGTGGAGGATCTATGAGGAGTGGATTGATTTACCTGAGTGGTGTGTGTGGAGGATCTATAAGGAGTGGATTGACTTACCTGAGTGTTCTGTGTGGAGGATCTATGAGGAATGGATTGACTTACCTGAGTGGTATGTGTGGTGGATCTATGAGGAGTGGATTGACTTACCTGAGTGGTCTGTCTGGACTGAGGTAGTGGTCTGTGTTGACTGAGATGATGAGGGGGCGGTGACAGAAGTCTTCTGGATGGTGGGGGCAGGGTGAAATGTTGATTTTCTACCTGATCTGTTGTCAGACTGAATAAGAGATAAAAAAAAATTTTACAAGAATTATTTCTTTGATTAAATATGATTTTATTCACTATAAGATATTTTTCGTAAAGTGTAACTGTGAAAATCTAATGGTTAAATTTGACCTTGACCTGTGTTTGAGTTCCTTCTGATGCCCTGACAAGGGTTTTACGAAGTGGCTGATCATTCCCATTGGTTGCCTGGAAACCTGACTTCTTCACTCCATCCCCTGGTGCCTTGAACCTGTCCACTGGTTGACCTTGACCCAGTTGACCCCCAAGTGCCCCCGTTCTTGACTCCCCATTGGGCTTCTCCCCATTGGGAGCCTTCTTAAAGAAATAATGCTCTGACCAAGCCTTCTTCCTTGAAAACCAGTCTGCCATCTTCTGATAGGGATTGACAATTAATGTGTTCAGATCTGAAAATAGACATGCACCATCTATAATGAATGTGTTATTTAATGTCTGAAAATAGACAGTATCTACTCTTAATGCATGTAATGTGTTCATATCTCAATAGAGATATATGGATGAAAGAAATCCATCAAATTCTTGGTAACATATTATTTGACTTTCCAAAATTTCCCTGCAACAAAGTTACAAGAAGGCAAGATAAAGAGGAATAAAAAAAAATATATGAAATTATCCAGATTACATGAAGAGTACGTACAATTGAGAGTTGATGTCTGGGGTCCAAATTTCCGCGCTCTCTTCACCGAGGTCACAATGACATCATCATCTTCATCTGGCTCCACCCTGCCGAATATAAAAAGTTAAAATAAAACCTCAATTCACCAAAGTTTGTAATTTTTATCATAGTCTGGCTCCACCCTGCCGGAAGTAAAAAGTTTATATCAAATGTCAATTCACCAATGTTCCTACTTTTTTATCATGGTCCAACTCTACCCTGCAGAAAATAAAATTAAAAATAATACTCAATTTACCAATGCCAGAGATTTTCCACTCACTTTTGGGAATGGGGCCCAGGCCCTTGGAATTGGGAATTTGACGACATTTTATCACTTATTGGATGATGTTTTTCAAGAAATAAATATTTAAGATGAATAAAAATTGATCTTTTACTTAGTTATTCAGAACTATGAATCAGAGAATTGATCATTATAATGAAGTTTTTCCCAAGATTCTTCAAAATTTTGTTCATTTCATTCAAATTTCCAAACCTAAACATGTTTTTATTTTGTGAATTAAGTTCAGGTTACCTTCTTGAGTTCTTCATCTTTCAAAAATTGAACATAGGCAGTTCATTTTTGGGAAAAAGAGAGGGGTTTTGCAATTGGGAATGGGGCCCATATTCGGCCCTACACGGGGTAGTGGAAAATCCCTGCAATGCACATATTTTGGGGTTTCACATGAGAAAATTAACAGAACAATTTAGACAAAGTTGACTTAGTTCTCAAAATATTTTGACTCTTCTAGTGAAAAATTCTCAAAATATTCAATACCCATGATTCTTCTATTGAAAAAAATTTCCAAGTATTTTAACCCCTTTCCATATAATTTTCTAATCTTCAATGCTCTAAAATGCTTAACATTGAATTATAATGTCACTATCATACTCTAGATACAATTTCTCATTTAATGTGAAAAGAAATTGAGGTCCATTAATAATTTTTTTAGAGCAGTAATCGTCACAACATTAGTCTGATGAGATTCCTGAGTCAAAATGTTGCCATTGGATCCCTAACAAATTCCATTTAATATCGTAAATGGGGACGGACTGCATTGATGTCTTTCTGAAAATGTCACCTTTGATCGATCATGTTGATTGTTGTTCTAGTCTCTCAGACCAACCAAACTGATAACAAATAATGTTTAACATGTGCCTTTTATGCTGAAAAATAACTAAATGTGCAACAAATATGCTTAAGTGTTACTTTCTGTATCTGCTGAAAAAATATTTCATTTGATTAAGAAAAAAAGTTTGATAAAATAACAAAATCGGACATCTTTGATCACTTTTAAAAAGCTATTATAAAGTAAATGTTGGCTATAGGGTAGGGTGGTGTAATTTCGACCAATTATTTTTTTGTACTTAGGATTTGTTAAAGTATGTCACTGTTACGTTATGCTACAACTTAAACTGGATCCTTTTACCTTCGAATATAAATTTTATCTTTCAGATTACAACGATTTTGTATATTTTTTTGGTCATAATATGAAATAAATGCCTTTGATTTACAAGATATGTGTGTTGGGTAATTTCGATGGATATCCATTGATTGTCTTTACATGAAAGATTTTTCTGAGGTGGTGGCAAAAAATATACTTGTCTGTAATTTTTCGGTAATAAAGCCTATTCTTTGATGTAATTTTCTAATAATGATCTTAATAACGCTCATAGAAATAAAATTATTTTGAACACAATATATTAAAAATATGTTTTCTTTCTGCATAACATATAAATGTACACACACAATTATACGCCATAAACAAAATATATTAAGGTATTTATGAACGGTCAAAATTATTATTAACCAGGCAGTCGAAATTACACCACCCTACCCTTTAGCTAATATCAAGAAATTGAACTGGACCTAAAAGAGGATCTTTTTGTTTCACTAGGTAGACCACAGGCCTCCGAATATCAATAAGTCCTTATATGCTTGATTACTCATTAGAGAGATATATACTGGTTTCTTATTATAATGCAGTACTTAACACTTTTCCATAAAAAAAAAAATAATTCCAATTTTTTACTTTAACCTTCATCAAATAATTTTCATAAACCAAACTATAGTCTAACTTTTTTAAAGTGTAAAATTATTTCCCAAGCTTGCAACATTTTACTTGTAGTCTATTTTTAAAACAGGATGTCTTATTAACCTCCTAAATTGGAGAGTCTCATAGTATCGCAGTATGGGAAAGCATGCTAACTTGAGGCTGACACAGACTTCAATTCTTATTTTTAATTTAATGATGTAATTCTACATAAAAAATAAACAATTATACAAACTAAAGACTTTCAAAACATAAACTTTAATACAGATTTTACTAGATTATAAATTCAGTGGTCTAAATAAAATAAATGTGAATGGAAATCTGTAAAATTACGCTTTATTTGAATAAAAACTTTTCCAACGCATGTTCCATTCTTTTTAATCATGTTATTTAATCATCACAAGAGTTGTCATTAAGTTGACAGTCTTATTGAATATTCACAAAAATGATATGAGCTATGTATATGATTTTTATTAATATACTGCGATACAATGGAATCCGCGATATAATGAGAATCGAGTATATTCTACCCCCTCTGGACTTTTTGAAATTCAGAGGTCTGTGGGTAGTCAGCATACAGTTGTAACAATCGTTATACAGTAGGCGTTTCTTTTCATTTTTTAAGAATTTTTAATCCCATTACAGTGTTGTGTTGTTCTACTTTAATAAATTTAACCCCCGAAATAGGCTTAAAGCTGAAGTGTACAAAATCAACGAGCAATCTGAGGAAACTCGAGATGGTAATACAAACCCCTCGCTAATACTCCTTTTTCGTTTTCGATTTGATGTCACATTACTGTCGCCAGAACTATCACTGAACACTAGTGTTTTTATCTTATTGGTAAAGGACTTAATCATTTCCAATCGCAACTTTTTAAATTATTTTCCCCGGGAAAAACCATGAATGTTTTCAGCCCTAGGTTATCTTCTCTTGGCTGCGTTCTCTCTTTGTCAAGTCATTCAATGAATCGGTGCATAAGAATTGAAGAGGAATGTGATAAAAGTAGTATGCCTTTACCCGGATTCCGAAAGTCGGAGATTATTAATCGAACTTCTCATAAACATGATAAACATAACTTGATATATTTTCCAGTAGAGATATTTATATTCATGTAAAATATTTAAAAGTAACTATATTCTCCATACTAAATTCCGTGGTCAACAAATATTAAACACAGTCAGGTGCTTGTTTCTGTAATATATGCTCTAAATGCTGTATATACCACAGGCACTAGTCTTGTTTCTGTAATAAATTTTTGACCCATATACTATGGGTCAAAAATTTATCAAAGAAACAAGTGCCTGTGGTATATACACATGATAAAGTGATATTCTTGTTCCATGGGAAGGGGGGGGGATAAATATTTAAGCATTGAATTAATATTTTTGGCTGTCTTCGGTCCTATAACACACCTGGCCGTGCCGACAAATTGAATACCGCGCGGTAGCGCGGTATGATAAATTTGTCGGCACGGCCAGGTGTGTTATAGGACCGAAGACAGCCAAAAATATTTATTCAATGCTTATATTTACATTCTCTAATTTTCCTTCTTCATAATTACTTATTTTGTTATCATTTAATGTGAATTTAGACCCTTTCAAAACTATCGTGGTTAATAGACGTAAGAGCCATTTGTGACGTCAGATGACGTTAAGTGACGTTGCAAAGTTAAATTACTCAAACAAACATTGCGAGGAAAAAAGTGACAAATTAATTCTTAACGCACATTACGTTAATTTTTACGTTAATTTTTCAAGGTTAAAGTTTTTCGTTAAATTGAAATAAAACATTTTATATTTTGGTGTTTCTAGAGTATTGAAAATGCTTGTAGTTCCTTTTGTGTATTCTAATGCGCGGTGACAAGGTTTCGCGTGTGTTATAGAAATTTGAACGTCGTGGATTTCTAATGGATTTCATAAGGAAAATTATACTGAATGTAAATATTTAAATTTAAAGATTTTAGAAACAGAAATGTCTGTAAAAAAAAAAAAAAAAAAAAAAAAAAAAGAGGTAAAAAAGGATTCAAAACTGAATATTTACATTTGTTGATGTCTTTCCTTATATATAACAATGATAATAAAATTGAAATTCAATTTTCAGTTGGTCACATGATTAGATTTAATTTTACACAATGGAATGTAGAATGTGAAGATTACGAACAGTGATGTATCTCAAAAGGTCTATAAATAATATGAATATGTACAGAGGGCATAAACATGTACCTCTGGAAATCAGGCACGTAGCAACCGGCCCCCACTTTTTTTTTTCCAAACATTACCTTTACTATAGGAAAAATTTTAGATTTTCTAAAATTTTTTATTTTCTTTTTGCTTGTCAACTTTTTTTGAGTAAGTAAAAAAAATTTTCTCAGGTTGCCCCCCCCCCCCACTTTCAAAAACGATGCTACGTGCCTGGGAAATTCCAGAGGTGAGATCAGATGCTCGGGAGGAGTAAAGTAGGTTATATGCGCTAACAAGGTCATAATAACAACCACCGAATTACAAAATGCTGACTTTAATCGAGGTTGTTGAAATCCCTGTGACATAAAATTATCTGTGAGTAGCATGTATCTCTATAAAATTGGTCTTACTCAGAGCAAGTCATTGGGTATCGAATAGAGCAAGCTCTTGGGTATCTAGGAGACATATGAACACAGTAAACAGTTGATGGTGCCACATGTCAGAAAGGCTGACGATGGAAAAGGTAAGTCATCTCGTTCGTGATCTAGTATATACAAATTAATTGCTGTAATTCGCCATTGTCGTCTTTATTCGATAAAACATTCAGATATGAAAAAAAACATGTTGCAGACTATTGCGTCTTTTTTTTTTTTTTTTTTATTTATTAGTGATATGTCGAGTCAAATTTCAATTGTTAGGCCCTTTGTCATACTTAATTTCACAATGGATTAGTCCGTCTACCTCCTCCTAAGCACTTAATCCAACCTCTGAAATTCCAAAAGGGTCGCGTTTTATGCCTTGTTCACAGATTTGTAATGCTTGTTGTTTAATTTTTTTTAAATATCTCATATATTGTTCTATTTTCAAAACGTGGTATCATGGAAGTTAACAACATTCATCCAGTATAGTTAACTTTCTTGCTATTTGAAGGGTTTTCTTTTTTTTTTTTTCAGAAATACATATAGGAAAAATTTAACGAATTGTAAAGAAACAATTATCAGACTGTAAATTAATTGTTCATCGATAATTAATACATTATGATATTGTAATAATAAATGATAATATATCACTCTGTTATATGTTTTACAGAGAAATCTCTCCGACTGAGGAAATCAACATGAGAGAAGAAGAGAAACCACAAAAAAAAGCAAAGTACTGAAAGTACTCATGGGAGTTGAACAAGGTGTAAAATAAAAAAAAAATTGATAGGGAGTTAAGAGAGTGAACAATATTATTATTATTATTTCAAATACACACAACTGTTTCAGATCTTTTGTGTTGCAACAATCTTGAGAAAGACATTCAGAGACATTGAATAGCAAAAAAATGCATGGGCCATAATGCTTGCCTGCCTACATTAGTCCTTTTTATACCCCCTGCTTGAAAAGAGGGAGGGTATTTATTAGTCGGAATGTCCGTCTATCTGTTTGTTACGCTATATAGGTATACCCATCTCTTATCCGCAACTCCGCTTACACCACTGAATGAAATTTTCATAGAATCTTTATTACATATTGCCGTCGTGCACCTTCCATGATACCTTTTCATCCTACACATATTTTGGGTTTCCCCCTGCAAGACATGGACACTGCCATTATATTCGTATTAGAGGTGGTTGATCATTTAAAAATTCACTTCTCACAGTACCTCTAGTTCATCGTTAAATTTGTAATATATTTTTCCTTGGCACCTTTACACATGTGTAATGAAAATTTCAGTTTCACAGGAATAATATCAATGTTGATAAAATGTGGATTTTCACACAGCATCCTTTTAACAGGTTTGTTTAAAAAAAACTTCTCTGTGAATATAAATGTATTTCAAGTAAACGAAGTCAACATTATACATGGAGTACGTCAGAACTTAATTTATTTTTTTTTAATATTGTGAAGAAAAAAGCAATACCAAATTAAAAACAAATATTACCCGTG
This sequence comes from Saccostrea cuccullata, assembly GCF_032062105.1. Taxonomy (NCBI): domain Eukaryota; kingdom Metazoa; phylum Mollusca; class Bivalvia; order Ostreida; family Ostreidae; genus Saccostrea; species Saccostrea cuccullata. Next base: position 48,338 of record NW_026931820.1, read on the forward strand.
GGGATCCGGGTTAGAATAGGTCCTCGGTACCCTCTTGCTTGTCGTAAAAGGCGACTGAATGGGGCGGTCCTTCGGATGAGACCGTATAAACCGAGGCCCCGTGTCACAGCAGGTGTGGCACGATAAAGATCCCTCCCTGCTCAAAGGCCGTAAGTGCCGAGCAAAGGCCTAAATTTGCAGCCCTTCGCCGGCAATGGTGACGTCTCCATATCAGTGAAATATTCTGGAGAGGGACGTTAAACAGTATACAATCAATCAATTAAATCAATCAATATTTAATCACCAAACAAAAAAAGTGGTATATGTGAGAGTTTGTGTGCTTAAAAATTATTTGATATGTAAATGATGTTTTCCTTTTATTTAAAAAAAATATATACTTCATTTTCTTGTTTTTAATCGCGATTCTACGAAAACATCGGTGTCCGTTTTTGGTTTTAACATTTATAACAGAGTACTAGATTTACCTCTTTTTGGCAGGTGATACTGCTGATAGTAAAGAGGTCAAAGATAAAATTAACACCATTTTTTGCCTGAAAATCAATATTTTGACAAATATTTCAAATTTAACATTACTGACCCCAGCTTTTTCTTTCATTATTTTAAATTACTCGGTACTTGTGACTGATCAGCGCTAAAGTCGTAAAAAGTTTGATATAAGAAAATATTTTATTGCCTATATAGATTTTTAATAACCCAAATATGTTCCTTTTTAGTTCAAAAAGTTCACACAATGATTAATCATTAATTTGCAAGATTTGTTAAATGATAAAAATATTCAAACTAGTCTACGTAAAATAAGATTAAATTTATTGCCATGGTAACATCTGATAAAATATAATAAGGAATAAAGTAATAAACCAAAGAGATAAAATTTAAGTGCAAAAATGTCAACTTCTTTGTACCATAGATCAGTAAGATGCACACTGACCTCCTATTTTCTCTGTGATTTTGAGTCATACTATATAAGTACTTATCCAAAATAAACTTCTCAAAAATGCTTGATTTAACAAAATTTATATTACATCACAATATGACATACATTAACACAAGAAAGATTCAAAAGTTGCTTGACGTGCATAAAAAAAGGGAAAGGTCACTTAAATACATTTTTGCAAATGAAGTCCTGAGGTGTTATTGAGTGTCCATATGGAAAGTTCCAGTGCCACCAATGACACTGTATGTCCCGTCTATTTGTTTTCCATCATTGCTTATCCGACCAATATATTTCACACCATGGGCGCCAACATATTGCTTCATGAACTGGACAGACCCGCTGAACCTATCCCACATCCCATTAATTATGAAATTCCCAATGCCGTCAGTGCCTTCGCCTTTTAGGGACCCGTCAATGTTTCCAAGAAAAAGTTGTATGGTAAAAGGATAACGCTTGTTATTCTGTGTGTAATGTCCTTTCCATGTTCCAGATTTGGCTGAAATTGACTGAAATAACAAACAAAATTTCAAGACATTATATCAATAAGAGGCGGATCCGAAACCAGTATAGATGTCAACGCGAGGAAATCTTGAGATACATTTATAGAAGAACACCCAGAAGTTTTTGGAACAGGCTACATTGCGGCAGTTACAATTTACTACT
>NW_026931821.1:0-49646 GCF_032062105.1 Saccostrea cuccullata
ATTTAACGGAAAATGGAATGACTTCCCATGTACAGAATTGCGTCCATTTGTTTGTGAAAAAGCAGTGGAACCCTAATCAAAATGAACGTTTGTATACTATCGATAACTGAAGTATACTTAAGATATACGATATCATTTTTAGATTGTCATTGGGATTTGACATGAAGTCGGTAACGTGATCAAATTCTATAACGCCCAAAGGGCATGTCATATCATGACACTCTAAAAATGATATCTTATTTCTTATATTTATTATATTTTTATTTCTGTTCACATTACAAAGACAAAATGCTCTATTTAGACTTTGCTATTGAATGCAACATAACGCATCAAAACGACGTCATATGACGTCAAAGTCAAGACTTTCTTAATGTCTCGTGCAGTTTGCTTTCCATACGCAAGAAAGTCTGATCATGTGACCGACTACACGTCATTGAAAATTGAATTTCATTTTTTTAGTATTGTCATATAGGGAAAGAATTGGTAAATATAAATATATACTTATATGAAGGCTTTAGTCATGATAAAACTTTTAATATAGTCAGAGTATTTTTACTTCGAAATTCTTACCGTTTGTTTTATTTCTTAAAATATATTTTTAGATAAAAGGAACTGTCAATACAGTTAATTCTCGATAAACTGCCACCTTTTCCTATTTAGAAATCATGGCGTTTTACATTTGGCGATGAATATAATTTCATATCTTTTGGGAAACAAGAAGTAGAGTTACCGTTCTTGGAAATGCATTCAGTGTGTCTATTTTTACTTTTACATGTATATAGAACATATTTGACTTTAGAAAATTAAAAATACATCAAGCAATTTTTAATGTATAATTTCTTTAAAACAAATTGAGATGCAATGACATAAAGAAAAGTACATGTGCATGCATGTAAATAAATCTGCACCTCTGATATTGAAAAAAACATGCTGGGTCGACCGTCGTTATAAAATTCCGATAGCAATGAAGAAAATGAATTCTTGAATAAATTGATTATTTATGACATCAACGTAAATAAAACGTTCATAATTTATACCGTATCATTATTCTTTAAGAAAAACTTTGCATTGTTTAGAGCAGAAGTCATGAAATAATATCATTAGCAGCAAACTTTAACAACAACTGCTTTCGTATTGATTATTTTCCAGCGGTAATGAAAGTCTTGTACAACAAAATATTGTCAGACTAAATGTGAAATTAGCCAGAAAACTCGAGAATTTGAAATTCTTAATGTGTCTCAATATTTGTAAAGTTTGACTTCAAACCCGTGATTGTATAGGTAAAATTCAGTTGTGACTGTGGTTTCTTCAATGGCCAAAGGGATCCTAATCCGCTACGCTCCTCATAAAACCATTGGCTTTCTTTTTGAATCTTTCAACATACGGGCAAATTGCGTCATCGTCAAAAATAAAAAGCGTATCAAAATTACTCTTTTATGAATAATTTACAATTCTATCACGATTATTGCCGAGATCAAACAAATGCCACGGACATTATTCTCCAACGAATCTCGAAAATCATCAAAATATTATCAGGTCAGAAACACATATCAAACCTGTACAGTTTAAATAAAATATTTGACTCCAAAATGAAATACTTATTTAGAATCATCGGTGCGTCGTCTTTTAGAGTCGAAACTCCGAAAGTAACTGATGAATGTAGGTTTTTATAGCTAAGTGGGGTTGTTCCACGGACCTACCTAGATCAAATTTCACCTTCGTTATATAAGTGATAAAGCAATCAAATAGAAAACTTATTTGTTATTGTACATTCAAATATATAATAGATAAAATGCTATTTTAAATGCAGAAAAATACTATTCGTCTGCATTTCATGCTAGGTAAACAAACGAATTTACCCCTTTGTGTTAAATGGAACAGAGCAATTGAGACATGGTGACCTTATTCGTTTCTCTATAGAAGAAATGATTAGCCGTATTTTAGAGAACTTGGTAGAATAGAATTAAAGTTCGTTGTTGTCATGAATGATGTAGGATAGTTTCATCGGTCTCAAAATATTGTTTGAAATATAAAAGCCTCGGCTTACGCCTCGGCTTTTATCTTTGAAACAACATTTCTAGACCGAGGGCGTTATACTGCAACATTCACGAAAACGTGGACTTTTTTCTTAAGCAGCTTACGATCTATATACATTTTTAAGTGAAGTACAGTTCAATATCTGCAATATAGATTCCTTTTCACATTATGTGCATACCTGCTTAAAGTTGGATGTCATAATAACTATTTTTAGAATGAGACGTTATTTAAATAAATGTGGTTTACTTTAACGTATCATTCCGTAGACTCAATATATAATGAATTAAGTAGACGTCCATTACCATCATACATCTTTTGCAAATGTACCAAGAGTACCGTTTCACGTATATTGTCTTCAACAAACAGGAAATGAGGACAAATCTGCGTTGCTTACAGAAAAAAAGAACAGTTTGTAATATATTATGTATCTTTTGTCATTAAAACACCCTTAGCAAAAAAACTGCACAGTTTAATCAGTCAACTGAATTATCACAGAAAGCCTTAGGCTGATGTTTACATGTACCTTCATTTCCTTTTACTCAGAAATATTTTTAGCAAAAGTTATTGAATATATTATCATTGTCATGTCAACTGAATTTTGAAAAAAGTGATAAATATTCTTCTTTTTAACTTTGACACAATTGTAAATAAAAAAGGTAAAATACAAGGTCATAACTCTCTTTAATTAATATTCTACTATGGTAGTAAAAAATTGATTTAAGGAATAACTGTCTTATTTTTCGATTTCATGATGTGATCAATCGATTGGTTTGCGTGATAATTTATGCATAAAATCCAATCGATTGATCATCGTCATGAAATTGAAATATCTGACAGTTATTCCTTATATTAACATGATTTGATTCCGCCAATCCACGTGCTCCGAGCCCTGCTTCTGTCTAGATGTTTGTCCTGCTCTGCATATGTTTTTTTTTTGGAACCGCGCCCATACATTGATGGGAAAATAAAGTACATTTACAATTTGTAATTTTATCTCCGACAAAGACATTGAAAATGTAAATATAAAAAGATAAAAATCTCATTTTCAGGGTACGATTGTCTGAACATTAGATTGTATTTAAACTTCAACGAAACATTTGATTGATTTATCTTACTTTAAGCAATATACACCGAATTACAAATAGATCCTTAAGCAAAGAGTAATGAGATATTAAATATGACGCGCACGTTACTATATCTGAAATATGTTGCATCCCTTTTTTAATACATACTCACGAATTTCAGCAAGTTTACAAAATGGATATTCAAAGTTAAAATATGGCCACATGTTAGATATGTTCGCTGTGTATAGTATAATTGATTATGTGGAAGAATGCTTTAGAACCATGAGATGTACATCTGTAAGTTATTATATAAAGGAGCCAGTTACTATGAAATTAATTATGAGAATAAAAGAAGGTCCGCTGAAAACTTAAATAAAAATCACACAGGATCTATAACACGAGAGAAGACTGAACAGGGTTAACTGAAAATAACATTATAAAAATTAAAAAAAAAATGAAATTCCATATAAATGTTGAAAAATAAAATAGCTTAAATGATGATCTTTAAAATGCAGTGACCCACGAGAACAAATGTTTTAATTTTTCTTCTTTCTATAATTTTCCTCTAAATATTTCTACTTTTAACTTGTAAACAGTTACATTATGGTTTCGAAAAAAATCAAAACCCATTACATTTTAAAAAATGGTCTTGTACATACATGTATTTATGTGAGTGTCACAGTACTGAATATAACTAATCGTCTAAAACAAACTGTATCATTTCCAGTTTCGCGTTTGATTAACGTTTGCAAGATCCTACAATGGCTGTTTTGGGGATCTATATTGTGTCGAGACACAATAAAATGCAAATTAACAAAAAGAAAGTTATCAATATGGGGAAAGTAAATACATGCTAAAAATCCTGTTCGTTTTCTTTTCCGTAATACGAGTTAAAAATTGTATGAATGAATCGTGAATCAATATAAAAGCATGTGAAGCTTTTGACCCGTTTCAAAAAGGAAAAAAAATCATAGCCTTGTTCTGAGTGCGATCATTATTCAAAAATCCAGGCAGGCTACTCACTCAAACGTTGATGTTACAGAGATTTGAAAAACCATTATCTTAAGTCATAATTGGTGTTCCCTTTTTAACTTCTTTAGAAAATACATCCCATTAACGGGTTTGATAATGGCTGACTGGTTTCATTTCAATTGTTTGGCTTTTGTTTTCATACCGAATTTGAGTACGGACTATCCTGTCAACCTGATCAATGATAAATGCTCACGAAGGGTGTTTCATATCAGCAAATGATGTTTACGTCTTTTTGGCATCCGATCCCACCTTCTGTGTTTTCTGGGGTCTGTGTAAATGCTCTCTTGATAGGATTGCATTGTTTGTAGTTTCTATAATATCGATCAATGTGAGTTATCTTTATACATTATCAAAAAGGTATAGTTGGAAGTTTAAGATTTTTTTTTATCTCAGTCGTGATATAAACCTTAATTTGTCTTATAATACACTTTATAGACTTTCTTTGTTTTTTTTAATACTACAATGTATTTTATGATTTGTGGCTATTTATTCCCATTTATTAAGGTACATAGGTGTACCTACTTTCATGGACGGATTTTCTTGAAATTTTCAGAGATGATAGAGAAGAAAAATACGCTCAGATTTTTTTTTTTTTTTTTATTTTTTAAAATTCACTTTCAGTCGTCAGATATGACCGATTTTCGTTTTTTTTTTCAAAAATATGTTGTCCGATTCATATCTCAGAAACGGTAAGAGAAGACACCAAACTTATATGAGTAATAGATCTTGATAAGTATGCAAGCCCATTTGGGATAAGATTGTCTGCCGTCATTCCGGTCGTCACAGGAAGTGATAAAAAAAATTGAAAATTTCATTTTTTACTTTTTTGAAACTTTTCGCATCACATTATAGCATTGATTTGTAGTTTTGAAATATGTCAGTCCCACCGAAAACAAAAACGATAACTTCTGATATTAAGAGAAAAACTACATAATTTGAGTATTTTTCTTTCCCATAAATATTTTTTTTATAGATAAAGTATTTAGATTGATTTTTGAATATGTTATTCAGACTGCAAATGTCTACAGTAGCGTCAAATATCTTTGTAAAATTCTCGGAAACGGTATGAACTTAAGACATTAAACTTAAAGGAACAATAGAGCTTGATGAGTATGCAATACCATTTTGGTTAAGGTTGTCCGCTGTCACTTCCGGTCGTCACAGGAAGTGATCAAATAAATCGGAAATTTTAACTTTCATTTTTTGAATCCTTCTTGGCAACACATTATTGCATGATATTTGTTATTTCGAAATATGTCAGACCCACTAGAAAAAACAAACGGCGACTTTCGGTTATTAGAGAAAAGCTGCATAAATTGATGATCATACTATCCCATAAGTATCGTTTTTGGAAAGAGTATTTGAAATGATTTTAGGACATATTATTTAGACTGCAAATGTCTAGAGTAACTACAAATATGTTTTTAAAATTAACTTCCGGTCACGTGATTTCCTGTCCTCAAATTGAGAAGTTAACATTGCAAGATCTTGGAAATGGTAACAGATCAAGACACCAAACTTATAATGCTAGTAAACCTTGAGGAGTGAGCTACAGATATAAGGATAAATATCTCCGCGGTCACTTCCGGTCGTCACAGGAAGTGATTAAATAAATTCGAAAATTTTAACTTCATTCTGTTGAATCTTTTGTGCATTACATTATTGCACCTAATTAGTAGTTTTTAAATATGTCAGCCGCACCGAAAAAAAAACTGACGACTTCGGATTATAAGCGATAAGACTACATCAAGGTTAAAAATGTCAAGATCTTTTGAAAAGAATAAAAATTGCTTACATATGCTTTTCCCCCCAAAATGACCTTGACCTTTGACATGCATATTTGACCTTGACCTTTACTCAAGAGTTGGGAAAATATCTATCATATTTTAGCTTGATTCAGCTTCAAGTGTTAAACACAAGTTTATAAGGTTTGTTGATCTTTAAACCAATTGACCCAAAGGTCACATTCAAGCTTAAGTTCGGGAGGTATAAATAACTTTCACTTTAACAAATGCTTATATACTAACACCCCACTCCCTTCTCTTAAAAAAAATCAAGAGTGGGGTAGAACAATTTTGTACAACTCAAACGACACTACAGATCGACATGAAATTTAGGATAGCAGTAGAAGACACACCAAAGAAAGAATCATGAGAGTGTATCGGTGAGTCTCTGAAGTATATAATGAAATTCTAATGAGTATCGGCAAAAACTACATTTTTTTCTGTCTGAAATCTAGGTGCTGATGAGCATAGAAATTAGTTAAAGTTGATATTGGCTATTTCCTCAGTTTTTGCCAACAGCAATCGATTCTCCTGCTCTAATACAAAATTTTAATACCAAGTATATTCTTGATATCTTTTGTATGTAGAATTTATTTCAATTTTTTTTACATTCAGTATTAATCCAATGAATTTCGGAAATAGCAATTTTTCCTATCAAATAAATTTCCACGCAATTTAGATAGGTTAGATAAATTGTAGTTTTCTCGCTTTGTACTATGCAGTGTTGAGAAAATGCCCATGACTCACAAATTATGTCAACGAATTACATATGCCTACTAGAGAGCACATGTACCAGAAATGCACCCCGGGACTACTCAGATTTTTCGATTCTTGTAGTGTATCTCACATTGTTCATAGCATTAAACAGTTTTTACATTATAAACTTTAAGGTAAGTCACTCGTCAAATTTGTTAAATCAAGGATTTTTGGGAAGTATATTTTGGATAAGTACTCATACAGTATGACTCAAATTCGCAGAGAAAATAGGGGGGTCAGTGTGCATCTTACTGATCTATGGTACAATTAAGTTGACCTTTTTGCACATAAATTTTAACTCTTTGATTTATTACTTTATCTCTAATTTTATTATATCAGATGTTACTACGTTAATAAATTTAATCTTATTTTACAAAAAATGGTTTGAATAAATATTCATTATTGAACAAATCTTGCAAATTAATGCGCGTTTATTATTGTGTGACCTTTTTGCACTAAAAAAGAATATATTTGGGGTATTAAAAAACTAAATAGGCAATAAAATATTTTTTTATATCAAGCTTTTTAGAAGTTAAGTGCTGATCAGTCACAAGTATCGACCTGGTGACCTAAACTTCCATATTGATCGTCCCAGTGACTCTGATTCAAAGACGTTCATGAAAATATTAAATGATCATGGACTTTGCCAAAGAGTGCAAGGTGCGACTCATGTCCATGGCCATACCTTGGACGTCATGATTACTAGGGAGGACAGTTCCATTCTGCTATCTGATCCGACGATCAGTGACCCAATTTTGTGTGATAACAGAGGAAATCCTGCAGGAGACCATTATGCTGTTCATGCTCTGATACAAATCTCTAAACCAAAGCCTGAACGAAAAACTGTCTTTCAGGAAGTTAAGTGAGATTAACATTGATGAATTTAAGAAAGACATTTCTTCATCAGTCAGTGAGCAAAACATGGACATGCAGATTGATGAACTAGTGACGACATATAACACCAGTCTTAAATGTATCCTGGACAGCCATGCACCTGTTCAAACAAAAGAAATAATCATAAGACCAAAAACACCATGGTATAACGCCAACTTAAAAGCAGGCTCGTAGAAAAGCAGAGCGGAAAATGCGTGACACTGACTTAACGATACACAAGCAAATTTACAGAAAATTGTGTACCGATTATTCAAAACTGCTACTGCAATCGCAGCAGGATTACTACTCCACAAAGATATTAGAAATTGGACATGACCAAAAACAACTATATAACCTAACTAACAATCTCATGGGGAAGGTTAAGGAGACTGTCTTTCCAGCACATGACAGCAAAGAGATGTTAGCAAATAGGTTCTGTGAGTTTTTTACTGGAAAAAATTGAAACGATCAGATCTGAACTTAGTAAATCTAAGCAAGTTAATGTTAGCGAGGCACTAAAGAGTGATATTCAACATGTGGGTCAGAAACTTGCTGTTTTCACTGAAGCTACAAACAAGGAGATCTATGATATCATCATGGGAGCACCAACGAAGTCTTGTGAGAGTGACCCAATCCCAACATCTTTACTTAAACCATGCATTGAAGAGTTGCTTCCCTTAATAACAGTGATAATAAACAAATCATTATCTGGATCTTCAGTACCGACAACCTTCAAAGAGGCTATAATTCGCCCTATTCTGAAGAAACCGGAATTTGACTGTAATGAACTGAAAAATTATAGACCAGTTTCCAACTTACCATTTATTTCAAAAATACTCGAAAAGGTAGTATCAAAAAGACTAAAGCATCATCTGGAAGTGAACAATCTACAGGAACCACTGCAGTCGGCATATCGAGCATGCCACTCTACAGAGACTGCACTCCTCCGAGTCCATCATGACATTGTATCAGCACTTGATAAAAATTCCTGTATGGCCCTAGTGATGCTAGACTTGTCTGCTGCGTTTGATGTGATCGACCATACCATCTTACTCAGACGTCTCAGGTTCTCCTTTGGAATTTCTGGGGCAGCTCTGGAATGGATCGAATCCTACTTGACACAGCGCACACAAAGAGTAGTCATTGGTGGGAGTGCCTCCGAAGATCTTGTTTTGCGGTTCGGAGTACCACAAGGCTCAGTGCTTGGACCAGTCTTGTATTGCCTTTTCTCGAAACCTATCGGTAAAATTTGTCGTGATCATGGCATGCTGTTCCACTGTTATGCAGATGACACACAAATATACCTTGTTATAAAACCGAACGAAACATGGTCAGATTTAAAAAGTCGACTACAAACTTGTTTAGCTAACGTGAGAAGCTGGATGTGCGCATATCTACTAAAATTGAACCAGGATAAAACTGAGTTTAAGGTTTTTTCACCAAAGAGTCAGCTTAAAAGATCTTTTACACACCAACTTGATTTTGATGGTTCTGTCATCTGTGAATCAGATTGTGTGAAGAATCTGGGAGTGTTTTTCAACAAATCACTTACCATGGAGACTCATATTAGCCAGTGTCCAAATCCTGTTTTTACCACCTACGAAATATTAGTCGAATTCGTCCATTCATAACAGAAGATGCTTGTAAGACTCTAGTTACATCAAGACTTGATTATGGAAATGCACTACTCTATGGAATTACAGAGACAAATATATCACGGCTACAGACAGTACAAAATACGGCAGCAAGGATTGTCACCCGAACTAGGAAGCATGATCATATCTCCGAAGTTCTGATATCTCTTCACTGGCTTCCAGTTAAATTTAGAACATATTATAAGATCCTTTTATACACTTTCAAAGTACTCCAGGGGACATCACCATCACTATCAACCGTCAAGAACTCTACGTTCGTATGACTCCAAACAACTTGTGAAACCTCGTGTTCGCACGGAGACATACGGAACGCGTCGTTTTGACCATGCAGCGGCAACTTTGTGGAATGGTTTACCGGATGCTCTCCGGTTCCAGACGTCACTTTTAGCTTTTAAACGAGATCTTAAGACTCATCTTTTTAAGATAGCATACGACGTGTAATTTTTTATTTTGAACAAGTTATCGAGTTTTATTGTCCTCAGACTATTTATTTTGGGCACAACCTGTATTGTGCGAAATTTTTAATGTGATCTCAATTTGATCTTAGTCTAGCAGCTTATAATTTTAGCTTACTCTTATGTTAGTTACGATCATTAGAATGATTTTAGGTTTTATGTTTTTATGATTATTGTTTTTATGATTATTGTGTTGTATTTAACTACTTGTATATCTGAAATAGTGTCTGTTCAGCGCCTTAGAGTAAATTATTTTAAATAGGGCGCTATACAAATTTTATTATTATTATTATCATTATTATTATCGAGTAGTTTAAAATAATGAAAGAAAAAGTTTGGGACAGTGATGTTAATTTTGAAATAATGGTCAAAATATGTGATTTTCAGGCAAAAAATGGTGTAAATTTTATCTTGACTTCTTTAATATATCTTCATTTTTTTCGCAAAGTTTGTTGAGTGAAGGTGTAAACTTGTTCTAAAAATATAAATTAAGACCTATATTAAATATTCTTGCAATATCATAACGGAAAATATTCTCCGAGTAAAAGAATGTGAGGCTAAAGTTTCAATACATTAAATTTAATAAAAGTGCAATTTTGCAGAAATTTCTGCTGAATATTCTTCCACCACAAGAAATAGTCCCTCATAAATCTTGCTTCTTTGTAGATTTTTAAGCAGTTTTTTTTCGGTGAATGATAAAAAATTTACATTGTTGAATATAGATATTTTATAAAAATTGAATTATAATAAATATTTTTAAGTAAGAGGTTGTGCGTGAACTTTTCTAAAAAGCTGACGAGTGACTTACCTTAAGTATGAACAAAAGACATTCAAAAATATCTAGCTGTTAGAATTATAAGTTTGAATCTGACGTCCTTTTAACCATTTCAAAACATAGTTTTATGCTTAGACGCTGTTCTATAAAATATCCTTCTTTTGTTTTTTTTTAAACACACTTACTAGATTCTTAAATGTCCAATAAGCGACATTAAAAAATCTGAAAATGACGGAATCAAGATTTTTTTCCACACACTTAGTTTTATATACCCCAGCTTGAAACGCGGGAGGGTATATTGTGATCAGGATGTCTGTTCGTCTGGTGGTACGTCCATCTCTTAGATTTTAGGGTACCCATCTCCTATCTGCAACTCCTCTTATACCACTGAACGAAATTTAATAAGACGTTCACAGTATCTTTGTTTCATAGTGAAATTTTGACCTTTTATTTCACGTTTTAAGCAGACTCATTTTAGCGTCTCAAAGAGCAAAATATAATCTTTGCTATTATAATTATATGGGAGGCGGGAGTATCATTCAGTGAGCACATTGTTCACAGTACCTCTAGTTCTCATGGAACTTAAGTAAGAGGGTATTGGACTTGAAAGTGCGTCAGGGCTACACTCAGACGTCATTCATGCACACTAAATGTTACTTGCTGATTATAAAGAAAATACGACCCATACACATACGAAACAAGGGACGCCAGTCGTTGACAAGAAGGAATATATAATTTTTCAGTTGTAACTCACCATTTATTTTGGAGGAACGGTCAGATCTGTACCATTCAATAAACTTCCGGTAGACTTAAGTCTAATTTCGGGTTACCGAATGGCAGAAGATTCATATAATGAAAAATATGTCAATAAAACAAAGAAAATAATTTAATTCTCCCTTTTTGTACCCTCTAATTATAAATTTTAGAAAAAATAAGTTTTAGGTAGAAAATAATAAATAAAGGAAAAACATGACTTCAAACCACGTTCATTTCATGAAAGTTTAGGTTTACACGTTTGAAAACTCATCACTCAAAATATTTTGAGGAATATTCAACTAAGCAGCCTTTTCACATACGTAGAATCTTTCATGTTTACAAGGATAGTCAGCCCATTTCCCATCTTTGGCAAGAAATACACATGGTCCATCACCACTCGGATCATCATCGTGCCAGTTGTGGTAAGAAAATTCGCTGTTGTCTGCCTGCCACCGACATTTTTCCTTATCTTTACTTCTTCGTGGACAATTTCCACCAATCCACAACACGGATACAGTCCATTCGGTTATAGTTTTACCTTCTTTTATGGAAATAAAAAAGGTGAAAATGATAGAATTCCAGCCACAAGTTGTGGACTAAGACCAATGATCATGAATAATATTTAAATTATTTTTTCGGCTTTACAGCAAATCTATTTAGAAAATTAGTTTTACTTTTGATTGTTGTTTTAAAGTTTCGTTAAAATTGCTAAAAAGTCATCAATAATTAAAATTTGTCATCAAAAATATATGCTTATACATATACATGTATGTTTTTTTTTAACTTTTGGCCGAAATTTTCATTTAATTATCTATCCAATACAGACACTTTTTAAACTATAGTAATATCAAAACACCGACGTGATCTCGTCAAAATCGCTGACGTCATTTAAACCTTAATTTTGTTTACAATGATTCTGTAGCTAATGTTCCATAATTTTTCTCAAAAAGGAATATAATATAGAAAAGTAAGTAATACAAAGTTCAAATAAATATTAATCATGAATAATGCTACACATAACTATGGATTATACTACGCAAGGTTTCTTATTGATATTCATGCGCATTGTTCGCACCAAAGCCGCTAATAAATGAAGCCCCCCTTTTTAAATACCTATACAATATGTTTAAAGATTAATAAGTGATTCGAGCTTTCGTAGCTTTTTTTTAAAAGAATGACATTGTTATAAACATATGGCATGCCTTTAGTTTTATACGAATCCCTTATTTTATGTTAACCTATGTTAATGTTTTTATATGTAGCACACTTTTAATTATTTTCATTTATTCATCAAATGCCACAATAACCATATAAATTATCCAATATTTTAATATTATTATTTCAATGGAAATGCCGATAACTGTCAAAGGAAGATTTTTCTTTTATAAATCATGAAAAGTAATTAAAGCCCGGGCTGCTCTATACATATTCATAAAATGTTTAAGTGTTTGTGTATGCGATTAAGGTGGTTAAAGTTATTCAGAAGTAAAGATTATACATCAATTTGGTCTCATTTACTATCGAAAAACTTACAGGTCTTTTTTTTCAAAATATTAAATTTAAAGCATAAAACGTACCTTACACAGTTTGTGTTTAATATTCGTTGAGTCAGATATAATTTTGATGATATGTGATATATGTGCCTAATTCCGAGGCAACTGAGGGAAATTCCTCACTAAAATAGTCAATAGAGCGCTTGTTTCATGATTGGAGGGTCGTGAATTCAAATCTCGGCCAAACTGAGCCCAGTAGATAGAAAAAATGGATAGCAACTGCTCCTTCGCTATGCAATTGTCACTATGAAGTAGGGATGTCACTTTTACTCGGACAGCTTAGTCGAATAGTCGGAGGCTTTAGTCGAACGATAGTCGAGTACTCGTTGATTAATTTAATCTCTCAAATGTCTTTTAAGAACTGCTTCTATAATATTTAATGAACGCTATCACCATCAATTCTGAATTGTAAACATGTACTTATATTGGTAATATATAAATGTATCCAATGTATTTCATTTCAAATACTTAGTTTTACTGCAAATTTTATTTAGTATACTAAATACATGACAACAAAAGCTCGCGTTTGTCTTTTCTATTACTAACGCTAGAACATGCACCCGTAATTGATCCACTACATGAAGCCACTTGAACGTATCTAGTCAGTAACCCGCGACTTCTGAACGGTCAAAGCGTACCTCTTATAAAAACACAGAGAGCTTGCTAACAATTTTAATTATGAGATTATTTTGCAAACAATCAAAAGCTGATCAATACAATTTTGAAATGACTGACAGAAAAAAAATATAATTTACACTCATTACTGCCCCCTCCCAGCTTACATGTTTTTACAAAACAATATATAACAGCTGTTTAAAAATTTCTAATTAATAAATAGTTGCATTATGCATGATTTTATGGTATTGTGGGTTGGAATTATATAATTCTGAGCTAGCAAACCAAATAGATCTTGAAAGCCCTTTTTATTTCTAGCACTAAAAAATAGACAATCCTTCTAAATCATGTTTGTTATAGCAACGGTACATTTTTTTGCTCTGCACTTTGTAATTTTTCCGGAAAACATACCAGAAAGGATTCAATTGAGGAATGGTTGTTGGCCTATAATTTGATACAATATATTCGACGCAGAATGCAGGTTTAGTTTCACATATTATATTAACATACTTTTAATTGTTTTTCCATCCTGGTATCTTTTTAAAAACACCCTAACTTAGATTTTTAAGAAAAATGGACAAGCAAAAAGTTTACTTTGAACAATTAACTTAGAACGGTTATTAAGCAAAACCTAGTTTTATCATATACTGAGAAATGAATTAAGCAGAGCCAATTTTGTTACCTTGAAAATGAGATAACTAAAAAAGTAGCAAATTTTTAACGAATAGCCGACTAAAAAAATCTTAGTCGATAGTCGGTATGATCGAACGATAGTCGAGTACTCGACTATCGGTTGACATCCCTACTATGAAGTGAAAGTTGCGGGTCCTTTGGACGAGACCTTTAAAAACTAAGGCCCTGTTTCACGGCAAGCGTTGAGACGACAAAGATCCGTCACTGCTCAATGGCCCTGATTGCCGAAAGTTGAAGCTATTCACCGATATATGGTGACGTCTCCATATGCGCGAAAAAGTTTCGAATCGGACGTAAAACAAAAAAAAATCAATCAACTGATGGCAACATCATTGTTTTTCTTGTAATTTTTCAAAGGATGTTTAGATTTTATACATGTATTTTGCTTTGAGTAATTTTCCCATACCTTAAATTATTTTATTTCATATTATTGTTCATTGTCGGATCATTTTGATTTTAAAAAAGATTTATTTCACTTACGAAACAAATGTTCCAGTAGGTTTTTCTTTATCCAGTCATTCTCCTCTGCTGATTCTATCTCTGCTAAAGTTGAACCCCGCCTTTTACAGTCCTCCTAAAACAAAGCGGTGCTCAAATGCATTATATAACACTGGTATAAAGGTTTAAATGAACATCAGTGAAAAAAAAATCATTTTATATACAATTAACTATTAAATTATGCTAATTAGGTATCCAACTAGCATACCATAGCAGTTGCCCAATTTTCCTTTGATTTGCCAACGAAATAAATACTGTCATCAAAGCGTGTCCACCCCTGAGGTAATTCTAATAAAAGATTTTTTAACAAATGAAGATGAAATAGACAATTTTAAAAGCTATTGACAGGGCGTAATCTATCTTTTACGATAAGATGATTTAGCTAAACCATAATTATTTACTGAAACATTGAATACCTTGATCTTACTTTTCTTTACTGCTGTTAGTTCAATGATTTTCTCATTATATTTAATGCGGATCATCCAGTGACTTGATTTTTTTTTATTTACTGCGGAACCTCAATGACATGATTTCAGTGATTTACTGCGGATCATTCAATGTAGTGATATTTGTATTGTACTTGAATCAAACAATGACTTGATATTCATTTTTTTACTGCCAACCATTTAATGACTTAATCTATGTTAATAACTATGGATCATCCAGTGACTTGAAATTTATTTTTTATTGCGGACCATTTCATGACTTGATATCCATTAATATGGCAAAGTATTTTATGATTTGATATTATTATTAACCGTAGATCATTCAATGAATTGATAGTCATTATTTATTGAGGACCATTTCATGACTTGCTTAATGTTATTTACTGTAAATAATTCATTGTTATGATATTCATAATTAACTGTGGATTTTGTTCAACTGTTCAAGCATTCGATACTTTACTTTGAATTTCTCGTGATCGAAATTCCGAGATCGGAGAAATCAAGGAAATCAATTACACATGTAAATCTACGTCGAATGTATTTGGAAATTTTATCAATGTCCTCCATAATGTCACTGTTTACATGTACAGTGTACTTGTATCGATCACCGCATAAGAAACAATGATCGATCCACAATCCCAATACTGTATCGGAATATACAAGAGGCGGGGCTTAGTGACCGCGAGATTAAAGCGGGGTCCACTTCACGCATCAGTGCGTAAAGCGGTCCCAGAAAGCGAACGCAGGGTTCCCTCCAGCGGACCCAGAGCGAACCCGGAGCGAACCCGGAGCGCACGCAAAGCGCACCCAGAGCAGTCCAAAAACTTCTGAAAGCGAACCCGATGCGGACCCCGATCGAACCCGGGGTCCGCTTCGGGTTCGATCTGATGTTAGGTTGTGTCCGGTCGGTACTGTATGTAATATTTTTCAAAGTGAATCATTAGTAATGTTTTCATTTAACATGTCCATGTATGCATTATGGATGCAGGTTGAATTGTGTATAATTTTCTTAAAACAGTTATGTGATAGGTTTATGTAAAGAATCATTTAAACAATTGCAAATTTTTCTATGTTGGCTGTTAGTTGATTTACAGTAATAACTACGTTGGCCCAACAATATGTCATCTGCATTGCAACAGAGGGCCAACATTGGGCCAACCTAACCAAGCAGTTGTTAAGGTTGGCTGTCAGTTGGCATACACTAATAACTACGTTGGCCCAACAATATGCTATCTGGTATTTCAATAAAAGGCCAACGTTTGGCCAACCTAACCAACCAGTTGTTAAGGTTGGCATACACTCATAACTACGTTGGCCCAACAATATGCCATCTGACAATTCAACAAAGAGCCAACGTTGGGCCAACCTAACCAACTAGTTATTAAGGTTGGCTGTTAGTTGGCAAACAGATATACCTACGTTGGTCCAGCAATATGCCATCATGTTGGACCAACGTTGGGCCGATGAGCAAAATTACGTGGGCCAAGGTAAGATTACCAACAGTGGGCCAACGGTGGAAAAAAAAAATTGGGCAAACGTTGGTCTAACTATGTTTTGCTATCTGGGAAATGTCGTCTGGTCGACATCTCGGAGGCACTTTCATGAAAGATAGTGCCTTTTTTGGAAAGAAGTGTTTATTTTCAAGCAAAATTAAAATTGTTTATTCATAATTAAATTCGTATTAGCCTCAATTATACCTCATTAAGCAGATCATAACGCTAGGTAGGGTTCTTTAAATGATGCGATATTGAACACTTGCAGGTCATACATTAATTTAAATGCCGATACTTTAACTTCTTATCAATTTAAGTTATTTAGTTGAAATTATTTATATAAATCGATGGGAGATGTTTTAGCTATACTAGAAAGGATTTATTGACCTTATTTTGGTGAATATTGGCACTCGTTGGCTGTACAAATGCACATCCAACTCGTGCCAATATTCACCAAAATAAGTTTATTAATCTTATGATATCAACTTTTTGATGAACATACAGCCAACTCGTGCCAATATTCACCAATAGAAGTTCATTAACCCTATGATGTCAACTTTTTGATGAACATATGGTTACACATGCCGATTGAGGTTTAGTATTCTGGGATATTTCAGATCATTAAATTATGGATTGCCCACTTTATCTTCGAAAATTTAATATGTTGTTTTTAAAAACATTTATGAATGAATGGATGTTAAACAAATATACCTTTCTTGTCTTTAAACCACATTTTAAGAGAACAAAATGCCATTTTTGAATCATATATTAAATAAATCATACCACAAACTAGATTAATATCCCATTGACCACTTGTCGGACAGTTGAGAAGCCCTGATCCTTTTTGTTTGTAGCTACTTTTACACTTTATTTGCATCTGTCTGTAGATTCCTATTGCATCCCATCTTTCCACACTATCCATATCAGCGCCATCTACATTAGGGATTCCACAGTCTTTAAACAATAAAAATGAGTCATTATTCAGAACTATATTTATAATTTACTTTGGGTAACACATCTAACGCTGTACAAATGCTTTGTTTTAAGCAAAGCCTTAAGAAGTACATGTAATCTAGAATTTAACCACTTATTGACAATTGATTTGAATTTAGAAAAAAAAAATTGAAAAATACAGAAATTTTCCGGAAGGGTGAATAAAGGGTGTAATAAAGAGTTATGATACATGAGTCACATTTCCTGGCTGTTGTGTGAGCGATACCTCAACATCGGTCCACATCGGTCATATATCAGTCACATTATCCAGCAATGGGTTATACGATATACTAATGCGTCTTTTGATAGAAATGGCGTTGTTGCCGGCCGGACTTACAAAGCCCAGCGATGCATTGTTAATCATAAAACGATGTTTTGGGGTGATCGGCCGAGGTTATTAATATATTGCATTGCTCATACATTGGTGAACATCATTCGTGCATCGGTTGACTATAGGCCAATGTTTGATCAAACATCGACCGATGAAGAGCCGATGACTGTTGACCACCAATCTACTCCCGATGACCTCAGATTCAACGGACACTGGACGATGCTCGGCCATACATTCTTCAAAGATGTGCTAATGATGGGTTTCCTATGAGGAGCGTTGTGAGGCATCGGTGAAGACATCGGTGATATTTAACTACAACTTATTTTCTAACAATGACCCCCACCGATTCGAACAATGGCCTCAGAAACCTTCCGATTACTATAAACGTACGGCTGGCAACTACGCCATTTTTATCATAAGACACATTGGTTTCTAATCGTGTACCCCATTGCTGGATAATGTAGCTGATACTTAATAAAAACAAGTACCCGTGTTCATATCAGAGATGAAAATTTTATGTATTATAAAACAGATAACTAACGAAAAAATATATTTTGTTGGGTTTAACAAACATTAAAAAATAAATATACACAAGTTTACAATATAAAGAACACGTATACACGCAAAATAATTGAAAAGGACTACAACATGGATTGTAAAAAAAGTAATCTCAATCAGAACTTAAGCCATTTACATGAAGTCATCAATAAAATTAGATTGTAATATACAGCATAAAGAAAATAATATAAAATAATATGTGTTTTTAATCTATTTTTATATCTGTATACTGATAGATTTTGTTTCTTATTTTTAAAGATTACCATTCCCTACTTTATTCAAATGACTTCGGTAGATCCAATTACAGTGGTTGCACTTGCCTTCTATATATTAATAATATGTACAAATTTTGAACTTTTTGTACTGATTTAAGGGCAAAATATAACTATGAAAATGATGAAATTACATAATCATGAATGAAAATCTACACTACAATTTCACTACCTTGCACATAAGTTTGAGAAATAGAGGAAAACACCACTCAACTGAGATAGAAACTAGAATTGCAAATCTTTAAAAAATGAATCAACATTATAACTGTCCATTAATGTATTAAATGTACATCAGATATAGACAATCATATACGTAAACTTAGAAAAGAGGCAACTATGTATTAGATAGAAAACGTAGACAACACTGACTATTTTTACTCTCCCAACAGTTCTATGGACAAATGTGAGCAATTTTCTAAGATTCTTTACAGGGATTCTCAAACGAGGCAGTTATAATCTAAGTTCACCGACAATGTTAGTTAGATGATCAGTTATTGTGAAAGTATTGAAATAAAAACAATTGTCTAAGTTTATAAATATTTAGTTATATCAGAGAGAATATTAGTACCTTTCGGACATTTTTGACTCCAAGTTACTTTTCGTAAATTCAGCTTTCCATTAATTTAATGTAATCTTTCTTAAACTTTGGGAAAACCTTAAATCATTTTTTAGCAATCAATGAATTAATTTTGATCCAAAAATCGCCCATGAAAGAAATCATTATAACATACCAGATAGATCACATTTGCTGTTTCCCAATGATAACGGGATGCATTTCTCATTTTCTGCACAGTTTACAGTTGAACAAGATCCTGTTATCTTCTGCAGACAGAAAATGAAGGAGGAATCACAAAAGTTCTTATTCTTTTTTACCTTTCTAAGTAATAAAAACAATTAAAGTTTTGTTATAGCGTTTGCAGGAAATTGTCTTGCCCTTATTCATTCTATGATTCAATTATCTTTATTTCTTTTAGTTAATTAATAGCAATGCAAATATATAGACGCCTTTCTTTTTTTCTTTAACAGTGTATTTAAAATTCCATTTCACGAATATTGACTTCAGAAGTTACTGTACATGTGCAACGTCGTAAAAGAAAAGTTAACATTTTCGATGAACATTACATGTAACGTCTCCTGAATTAGGCAAAACGTGCACTTTATATTATTTCAATCAAACGGAAGCAATAATTTATCTATCTAACCATACGTCAGTTATACTTAACATAAACATTGGATTGTAAATTTTGGATGTTTAACGCATTAGAAAACTGTTAACTGTTCAGATTATTTTACACAATGAGCTGTTGACAGCGTGGCGTCATTCGCATAATAAGTTGCGAGTTCTATGTAGCGAGCTCTTTTTTCTAATATCAGTTATAATGATTAAAAAGGAAACATGTATAAGTCGAGGTCCGGTATCGCTTAAGATTTTAGCACAAAAAAATTTACTAGATGCTCAAAGGCTTTCAGTGCCGAGTACAAGTTAAATTTTGCATCCTTCCGATGGTAAGTGAAAGCTTCTCAATATTAGTTAAAAATTCCTAAAAGGGGCGTCAAACAAAAAAATTACAATGTGGTTTGACTACTGTGGGTTCAACCGTCTGTGTTTCGACACACAACCAAAGTTTCCTCTTCATTCTGAAATACAGACTGTGAAAAGCATACGGCGGGTGTGACAGGTTGACTAGCAGGGGATGCTCACTCCTAAATGGTACTCAATCCCACATCTGATGATTTGGGAGATCCATTTTTGCAATGCACCTGATTTGTATTGTCGAATTGAGTTTTTAATACTGTTCGTTATTTATGCTATTATCGTAATATTATGCGATTCTACTTTATGTACCTTATTCCAGTCTTCCTTTTCGCTATAAATCCACCCAGTGTCCTGTTTGTACCTTTTTGGAGCAGTAGTTTTATTCTCATAGCTAATTTCACAATAATTGGCTCCTTTATAATAACTTACAGATGTACATCGCGTGGTTCTAAGGCATTCTTCTACACAATCTAATATACTATACTCGGTAAAGGAGTCTATCATTTTTCTGTCCAGCCTGTAACCGTATCTTAGTTTGGAATATCCGTCTTGTAAATTTCCTGATATAATTAAGAGTGTATCCAAAAGGAAAACGAAATTCTGGATGATTTTCATATCTCCGTGTTGTTCCTTTTTTTGTCTAATTACAAATAACCGTCCCTTTAAGTAGCTTCTGACACAAACGCCAAAAATTAGCAATAATCGACGAATGAATATTTTATCATAATTGATATGATTACAGGGTTTCTCAATATCTGTCAACAGACACAGTATCTTGTTCAGGGTGTTAAATACACAAAGTATTATTTCTTAAAGCAAGATTATTGACGTACTTTTCCAGGAATTTTGATTTTCTATTAAAAAAAAACTAAAGGTACTGTGAGGAATGAGCTCACTAAATGATACCCTGGCCTCCCATAATGTCCATATTTTGCTATGGAAAACCTAAAATACGTGTCGAATAAAAAGGTAAAATAAGAGGTGCGCAATGGCAAAATGTTATAAAGATTCTGTGAAAGTTTCATCAAATTTCACTCAGTAGTATAAGAGGAGTTGCGGATAAGAGATAAAGCGTAACAGACGGACGGACGGACGGAAATACCGATTACTATATACCCTCCCACTTTTCAAGCGGGGGGTATAAAAATATCATGATAGCTCTGCATGTAACAAAAGAAAATAGCCAATATATCATACTTAAACGAACACAGGTAAGAATTAAATTTTATCATTAGGAAGATTTTTAGTATTTGGAAAATATAATATTACTTCAATATAATATTACTTTTTCAATAAAAATAAAAGCATTTTATTTTACAGTTTCTAAAAAGCTTTTCAATGCAACATGTTTCATCCATTTCATTTTTTAACTTGAAGGAAAATGCAGAATTCGAAAATGAACTACATGTATCTTTGCGCAGTTTGGGAAACATACCGTCTTTTAATTGTAAACATAGCCCTACATCGTCTCAAGCCACGGTCCGGAGTCCGCATTTTGCTTTCTCCTATCCGTGGCTGCTTAATCACAAAAAGTGTCGTAATCTTGAATATTTCGCCTCTCTACTGTGACATTATATTCAGCCAATGACAAGTTTTGTTTCCATCGCAATTGAAATCAACAATATTAACATCAGCGGTATACAGGAGATATTTCGTGCACTGCGATTGGGATTGAAAGGTCACATCAAAATTCATTTTCCGACTATGCTTTACTTGAATTCGTCAATATTTTTATGAACTGCGAGAAATTCACTTCTACTTCAACCAAGGCCAGAATGGAAGAGGATCGTATATTTTGGCCGTGGTTTGTCACGATGATAGTCCTGTAATAAACCTGTAATATCGTCCAAAATTATATTATCATAACGATTAATAGGAAGGCCGATCTGCTCTGTCAGGGCACAGACAATATATGGTAAAATTTACATGTTTACGTGTAAGAACCATCATGTAATCCAAATGTAATTTATGATAATGGTACGGAAATAAATTCCCTCGCTGCGACCAAACTTTGAAATAGTATAGGGAGTACGTGCATACAAGTTTATTATAGTGCTCAAAAGCGAAATGCGATGAACCTATGCACGCACATACACACACAACATGCACACTTGAAACACTCAGACAAATAAATTTAACAAGAGGTCCTTTGGACTTATAGGGCACCTAAGCATCACATTCCAACCACTGAACTTTGTTCATGTTTCAAACCAGAGACCATGACCTTCATAATTAGGGAAGATGCACCAGTGGTGCCCCACCCAACAGGAACCCCTGACCCTGGGTCCACATATTTCACAAATTTGTCACTCATCACATAAAAGTTTGAATAATACCAAGAAACATATTTCAAAATATTTATTCATTTTCAGTTTATAATAAAATCCCCCTCTATGGAACCCCTGACCAAGGGGCCTTGCAATTCACAAATTTGGAAGGACTGTTGCTCATCATAGATATATAAGTATTTCATCTGCTTAATAGCAAGGAGAAGAGGAGATTTTAAAAGAATTATTGCATTTTCATACATATTTTATATAGCTCAGACTTAACACCAGAATACCTGACCCTTGGCCAATGAAATTCACAATTTAAGGAGAAGCACCCTCCAGTATTCCAAATCATAACTATGTATGTAGTCAGTTATTAAAAACTCAGTAGAAGAGAAGATGATTTTCACTCAAGTGACCTAAAAAACAACAAAATAATAAAAAAAACCCTCAAAACTTATCATAATAGTATCAATACATCGACTTCAATATCGTCATTCCCAACCCAGAAATAGTTCATTACCTTGTAATAATCCGAAGATCTTTGTATGAATGTTACCAATCACAAAAGGAAACTCTAAAAAGCTATACTATAATGGTTGATTCAATACTATACTTATTGTACCCCCACAGTAGTTGCCTTAAGTTCATGTAACTACCATTGCGACACAGTCCAAAGCAGAGTCAACGTCTTACATGTAGCAGGAAGGATTTCCTCAAACGCTGCATACACATTTCAGTACTAGTATCATGCTTCTTTATACGCACACACAAATTTACAGCCGGTCACCAATGCCAATGCTTCTGTTCACACAGTAAAAAAACTTCTAAAGCACAAACCAAACACGCAGGCCTAATACACACTGCAATTTTTCTCGAAAGGGTTCCTTACATTTTTTATGCATACAGTGTGACCAAAAGAAGAAGAATGCCTTCACGCTAACCAAAAAAAAAAAAAAAAAAAGGGATAAAATTTATTGGGAACGAACACTCCTCCAGGTGTTTCATTTATATAATAAATAATAAAATTTTAAAAGTAAAAAGAAATGTTTTATGTTTGTATGATGTTTAACGTCCCTCTCAAGAATTGTTAATTCATATGGAGATGCCACCACTGATTATTTGTTTTTGTCCAAAACTCTGCAAATGCAAATATTGAGCTTTTTGATTGGCTCTTATGTGCCCTTTCATTTTCGACTGGTTAAAGTATTGTGATGTTTTATTTATGTTTATGTTTTTCCATTGATACGTTTATGTTTTTCTATTGATATGTGAGATATAAAAGAAAGAATAAAAATATGCAATCTTTTATGCAAAAAAAAAAGTCAGTAAAGTGATCTAATGAAGCAATTTTCTCTGTTACGACGATTTGGTTTTCCCGATCTTCAGTTTTTAAAAGCTTTATTATCAGGTAGTCTATTGCTTTGACTACAAGTGCAAGTCCCCTCGTCGATTTGAGCACTGGTTTCAATCCATGCAACATAACTCCATCATTATCTTCCACTTTTAACAAAATAGAAAGGAGTTCCTTTAATACGGAATACAACTGTTCCCGAATGTTAAATTCTGTTGTTGTTTTTTTTGTGTGTGTGTGTCTATGTGTGATATTTTTCATACTGAAGTTTTGTTAATAATCAGCTTGTATTAAAGATAATTTAAAATGAAATTTTATAAATTTTGTTAAAAATTTGAATCAACCAATTAATAATTTTCTTTATTTTTCTCAAAATAAATTTATCATTTTCTTACAATTCTCTCAAATTGTCTACCTCAGAAATTATTTCTGCTAAATATGCATCAGGCCTAGCATCATATACCGCAAGTAGGATTTCCTACTTAAGAGTTATGCAATAATTTTTCAAATTACCAACAAGGTTTTATAGGCTCAATAATTTATCCCTTTTGTTAACCTAGTAAATACTTTTAAGTACCAGGATTTAAACATATGACGTTTGCAGTTAGCTTTTACAATGCTTTTAAGAAAATTGAAAGATTATTTGTCTTCGCAGAAACATCAAACTTATTAATTTTTAAGCAAAAATTAATGAATGGATGGTTTTAATAGAAAGTTATCTTTGTCATATCAACTAAATTTTGAAACATAAAAAAAAACCTTTTAAAAATACCACATCAACATATCCAATAACTCAAATAATCTTGAAATTAAAAGGCTGGATTTATGCATAAAAATCACGTAATCTTCATTTTCAAATACTTTATTTATATTCATTTGAGAACGATCCCCTTAAAAATACAGTTTTAAATTTCATCAATATTCAAATCAATTATAATGCACACATAGATAGGTATAATAACTCAGTTAATCTATCATATAATGGTAAAATCTCAAAATAATCTTAAACATTTATAAAATATGACGTCAGCCGTGTAAATGATGTACACTTTGAATGCCTGTAAATCCGTAACAGAGCAAGATACACCTGTAATATTTACACGTTATAATTACCTAAGGTTCTACATCATTTTTCAAGAAAAAAGTCATTTTCGAAAAATTTTGCCATAAGGGGGGTTATTGCTTGGAACGGCTCATATATTTTAGACGGCGAGAGATGGTACATGTAGATGGACGGATAGGTAGGGGGTACTAGGAACAAATACAATAAATAGATTGTGCAACTAGATTTCTTTGATTGTATAATAAACCAAGATTCTAATCAGGCATGGTAAAATCTATCGACATAATCATTTTTAAATCACAACCATTTTAACTGAAAGAGTCTTATCGGTGACCAATCAAGACTTCTAATATGAAGCTATTCATATACAGTAGATCATCACTTACGAGATAGAGGTGACAATAGCCTCTCTTATTAATCAATAAAACACTTACAAGTTATAAAATGTAAAATTCGAAGTAATCATTGCAGTGTTCGTAGATATTCTTTCAAAATAATTTAATTTCAGTGGTAACACATCATTTGATTAGTTAAACGGTTTTATCCATTTTGTATAACATAACTTGCGTACGTCACAATGAATTACGTCAAAAATGTATTACTCCGCTTGACGTTAACTTTTAAAATATGCTATATTTGAAGTCTTTTTTCCGAAGGAAAAAACGGGAAAATTGTATCATTGTCTACATTGAAATTAAATTATAAGGAATGAAGCTTATTTCAACTTCTGTTATTACGATAAAACATATTTTGGGGCAGTTTACGCTTTTTTATAAACCGCTTTGCGGTTTGTAAAGTGTAAACTGCCCCAAGTTATGTTATATCGTATAACAGAAGTTGAAATTAGCTTCATTCCTTAAATAAAGCATACCTTTGGCAGTATTGGCCGATCGGCTAAACGTCCAAGTAACTGATTATCAAATATTGACCGATTTGACATTCCTAGTATTTTCACAGGGGAAGTCTAAATGTTTTGCTAAAACGAAAGTCGTATGAGATAAATAGAAGATCTTTAATTGGCAAGCCTCGCGAAAACATTTATATACATTATTTCTACGAGTTGGATAAAGCCAATATCAAATCACACAATATTTTTTTTCCACATGGTTTTATCATATTTAACAAAAACAATTAAATTTCATTTCAAAAGCCTTAAAAATTAAATAAGTTGTATCTTTATATGGATCATTTTCAAAATTGTTTAATGTTTCAAGTACCAAATACAAAACTTTTATTAGTATCACATTTTTTTTTTCAAATGTAGAAAAAATTATAAGAACGATAATTCCTCCTTACAGATTTTTTTTTCTTACAAACACATACAGCATTGGGATATTCTGACTTAGGAAGCAGCGCAAAATGATGTTTTATAACATTATTTTAATAGGCATGATGTTAAGTATAATTTTCAAAGACATCTTATGCTTTTATTTTTATGTTCTGATAATAAATCGTTAATCTTTCTGTTTTCTGTGTTGAAATCTCGTCATATCATGATCTGAAATAAAGATTATTCCTAAAAAAAAAAACAAAAAAAAAAAAAAAAAAAAAAAACAAGCAACGTTTCATATTCGAAACATTTTTGCCATCTAGCTATTATGTTATTGTTGTTCATGAAATTGTTAACATGTGGAATATTAAAAAAATACACTTACAAAGAAAAAAGCGTTAATCAGTGAAAAAAAACCCAAACATGCATGTTCTTTTTAGTTAGAAATCAGAATATTTGTAATGATCTGGGCTTTGCCATTCAGTCACCATTCAGTCTGATTCCGGGTTACAGAATGGTAAAATTGCAGAGATAAGTCAATAACACAAAGAAAAATAATTTCAGTCTTCTTGAGTACCCTATCATATAAATATTGGAAACTGGAAGTAACTTTGAAAAATACATAAATGACAAGAATGTTACGATTTGACTTAGAACCGCAATCATTTTATCAAACTTTAAATCAATTAACAAGTTCAGAAATTATCATAAAAAGATCGTTTCTTGAACTTTTCTTAAGAATGTTCACCTAAATAGCCTTTTCACAAACGTAATAACGTTCTGCAGTGCAATCAAAATCATTCCATTTTCCATCTATGCCAAGAAAAACACATTTTTCATCAGAACTATTTGGTTCACCATCGCGAAAGTTGTGATAAGAAAATCCGGCGCTCGCAGCACAGTTAAGGTTACAAAAAGGAGGCGGAGCCTAATTTTTACGGGAAAACTTGACTATGACATCATACACAATATACGTCATACAACATTTCTTTAAAATACCACAAAATGAGTTTACCTGCTAATTTAAGGTAGGTCGCGGGTTTGCTTTTGTCATCAATTTTGGTACACAATTTTGACGATTCGAGAGGTTGTTTTGTGCACATTTGATTATGACGTCAGTTACGTCACAAAGGCAACGTCACTGTGTTTCCCGTTTAATTCTCTGCAAATGACTTCAAGTCTGTACGAATTTAAAAGTAGATTTAACACAAAGTGCATGCTTTTGTACATAAACCTCGTACATGTTTTAAAAATAAATTTCAGTCAAAATTTTGGTGTGATTATATGTAATGTCTTTGGACTAATTAACTACAATACCAAATGAAAGAAATAAATTAAATTTGAAGTGTAACTAAACGTCAATCAGAATAAATCAGCGTAAAATTAATGGCTAGCAGAAAGAAAGTTATCATAAATAAAAAATTGCTTAGCGAGAAACTTGAGGGATTGTATGTGCGCACGTTATTTGAAACTCAGGAGAACTTGACTTCAAACCAAAGCCGGGGCGAAAATATGCGTTTACTTTTCAGGATGGAAATTAATCCTCATCACTAAAAACGAGTTATATTTAATAACAAGTATTTTCCTGTTTTTTTTTAATTATCATTATTAATATTGGTTGGTTGTTATGAATTTAAATCTCGTGCACTCACCTTGTTTTTCTTGATAATAAATTGTGAAATGCGTTTAAAAATCAAATTTATTCAAACACCTGGATTTTAAGACTTACAAAACACTGTAAACAATTTACAAGTATAATTTTTTTCAGGATATGACAAAAGCTCAACGTGTAAAAGCTAAATGCGAGTGTTTTACATTTAAAATACGTATTGAAATTTAATTCAGAAAATTCGAAATTAAAAAAATTGCTTGAGATTTAGAGCCATATACAATACCTTGCGACTAATATAGAAAGAACATTGCAGGGAACACCCCCCACCCACCCCCACACTTATTTCCTCATTATAGGGATGTTTTACCTACCTTTTTCAAATAAAGTGATAAAATTTTTGTTTTATGCCTGAAATCCTATTGACCATGCATTTCCATGCATAAAAATACAGGTACTAATATTTTCTCACTCGCGGAGAACATTGTCGCTGCACGAGGATTATTTATACCGTTCATTCTGACTTTGTGATCAGAATATGAATTTCACAATACTAGTGAAACTAAGTTGCTGGTCATCCTAATATGTCTCCGCAATGAATTAAATGATGAATAAAATTAAATTTTGTATCGATATCACCTTTTAATACTTGCATATTCCATAGGTCAATATATTTATTCTAGTACTGTAAACGTGACTACGTTCAACAAATGACGTTGTACATATTAATAACACCATAAACGCCAAATTTTATCACTTTAAAAGAAAACTTTGAAATTATTTAGCAAAAAATCTAGCGAGAAGACATATTGATTATTTTATATTAATGGTTTTGATTTTACCTCATCTTGACATTTTGAAATTCCTGAATAATTCGTCTACGTCTTTAAAAGGTTATCCAACCTTTTTAAAAGAAACTATTTTCACAAAATTGGCTTAAAAACGTCATTTTCCCATATATTTCAATGGTAAAAGCGTCAAAAAGGATTAAAAACTATACCGCGTTTACAGTACTATAACATTAAAATTACTTAGGCAAATTTAATAAAAATTGCAGATGATACGCTTTAAATGCTAAGGAACATTTTATCAAATTTTCAGGATATGTTTTCTCGTAAGAATTTTTACGCAGTAAACCCGCGACCTACCTTAACAAGTAAGAAATCATCAAACTACATAAAAACTTACTACAGCGTGTTGTTTTGTCGTTAGTTAAATCCCACATAACAAGTTATAAACAAGTCACTGATCGCAATACACTTGTCAATATGACGTCATTTCTTACAGCATGACGTAGTTTGTATGCAGTGAGAGACAGATCAAGTAATATTTTCTCAACAAAATATGTAGGCTATTCTTTAATTAAATAAAATATTATTTACAGATATTCTATGGGCCAATAACTTGAATTTAATGTCTTCTTCACTTATTTATTAATATATTTTCTGTACATTACGTATTTAATTGACACTGCCGTATATTTGTATGCAAGTACATCGGAGGGTAATGTGGGGGGTCTTAATAAATCGATCTAGTGCAAGGGCATACACTCTATGAATCAAAGTAAGCTTTTACATTTCAACTATACAACTATTAAGGTATCTGAAAAGTGCTGCGATCCTGATGAAATCTTAAAAACAATTTAAACATATCAATATTTCATGCCGCTGACCAGCAAAAAATATAGCATTAGGTCATACAAGTATAATTTTAACAATGAAATTGCAGAATTTAGACAGGATCGCAGCACTTTTTAGAAACTATAATGCGTGTTGAAAATATTTATATACTAAACTTGGAAATTTAACTTGGTTATGCCCTTGCACTAGTGATATTTATATGTAACATCAATAATTCAAGTCAATGTGCTAAAATCGCGTGACTGCTGCATCACGTGATTAGTCTAAATATAAAATATAATTGTCCTCGATATGTAGATATTAATCATAATTAAAATTATCCGATATAAATAATGTACTAAAAATAATCGCCATCCCGATTACGAATACATTTTAAATACAAAACTTAGTCGATATTTCCATTGCGCACCTTAACTGTACTGCGCTGCTTCCTTTCCACGAACATTCCGACAGATCATCTCCTGGGCATTGTCCACCAATCCAGAATACTTTGACAAGCCATATACCATTGCTGTGTTCTTTTTTTTTTTTTTTTTTTTTTTTTTTTTAATAAAAAATGAGAATGATATATTAGAATGACAGAAATCTTAGGCAAAAATTAAGGACCTTGTAGGGGTGGGTATTGGCCAGAAAATCCGTAGTGCGATATATATAATTGCAATATTTTTATATGCATTGCCATGTGTATTGCAATGTTTTCAACGAGAAATAAATTGGCATTTTATCTGGTTATATTTCCTTTAATTTGCATGCAGAATTTATACAAATATGATATATTGTTTGTCATTTATATTGTAATAAACCGAAATATCGATAATTTTGCCCTGTCCTAGATAAGACCAAGGAATATTAATAAAATCTTATAATTTTTGTTTGACAATGAAGCTACATGTTATCGCTATGAAAGACTCTTTAAATTACGATGGTTGACCGAAACAAAATGCGTCAACTTCCAGAAAAAAATCAATAATCGAAATTTTTCATCTAAATTTCATAGCCTAATATTTGCATATCCACTGCTCTCTACCACTATGAACATGCAGACTCCACCTGCGTTCACAGTGTTATAGACGCAATTGCTTCTGCTATGAGTGCAATTGCTCTATCACACTCGTGTAGAACAAACTCTACTACATTTTATATAGGTGTTGAGGAGTATATATATGAAATATTTTGTAAGAGGATTCAATAAAAGTTTCTGATAATATTCTTTGAAAAAAAAAATAAATTCAGAATATTTAAAATTGCTGATTTATATCTTTAAAAATTCTATTTTGGTCAATGTATTTAATTGTATAAGAAAACTTTTTAAAAATTTTTAGAACTGCCATATTTTTATTTTTTCGTATCACACATATTTGTACAAAGAACGATAACTCTTTACACTTGGGTATAATAACATTCAGAAGGAGAATATTCTTTTCAACTAGTATATCTACATGTATTTCAAGAATGATTTCAGCTATTAAAAATAAATAGAAAACTAAAAAAAAAAAATAATTATAGAAATGCATTCTGGCGTAATAATCATTATAAAAGCATTCTAATCTTTCATCATAGTGTAAAATTATTGATTTTTGTCAGAGGGTTTCAAACGTTGATCGATGACGTCACAACTGCATCAAAACAAAGATTAAGAGAATGTGATGACGGCACTGCTTGTATCCAGATAACTGTGTTTGAGAGGAAAATACTTTATGAATTGTTTGTGATTTATTAGAGAAAAGGAACATTGATCATGTGTACTTATTTTAAAGCCGTATATTTTTCTTTACTGAAGACAAGAAGCCGCGTCCTTATGTAAGTCAGGATTTCCTCTGATATTCTTTTAAAAAATCAAAAAATGCAAATATAAGTAATAAACAACGATTATTCAGTGAACATGGCATTATGAATAGCAACTGCTCTGCTGACATATTTTCCATGATGCGCTAGCCATGTTCACTGAATAACGTTGTTTATTGCTTAAATAAATGCATGCCTACATGTATATAAATAACTCTTAGTTTTATGCATGTATTTTGCAATGAATTCTCTTGACAGTGCCTTGGATTTTCTCCGCACGTTTTAAGTCATTTACGTGTATATTGTATTTTTATTTTATTCTCTTACCAAATAAAGGCTTCAGTAAGGTTTCTGTAATCCAGTCATTCTCTTTTTTTGATCCTATCTCTGTCAATTTTGAATTCTGGCGTTCACATTCCATCTAAAAAAGATAATATTCAAGTACAATGTTTTACTTTGTGTAAATTACACTCTTTTCAATTTTTTTTTCAGATATTTTTTATGTTACTCTCCCAATGAATTGATCCCTCTCATTAACCAGGTCGCCCCGTGGGGATCCGGGTTAGAGTAGGTCCTCAGTACCCCCTTGCTTGTCGTAAAAGGCGACTAAATGGGGCGGTCCTTCGGATGAGACCGTATAAACCGAGACCCGTGTCACAGCAGGTGTGGCACGATAAAGATCCCTCCCTGCTCAAGTGCTGTAAGTGCCGAGCATAGGCCTAAATTTGCAGCCCTTCACCGGCAATGGTGACGTCTCCATATCAGTGAAATATTCTGGAGAGGGACGTTAAACAGTATACAATCAATCAATCAATCATTAACCAGGTCTGTTTTATTTACTTACAAATAATGCATCATTTTATAAAGAGATGTGAAGACATTTGCCGAGGATAAAAATAATCACCCTCACTTCATCCGTAGGACTCACAATGGAAAAAGTTAATACATGTATATTGTTTTGGGTAAATTTTAAATATATGATTAAGCATTGAATTCATATTTTTTAATGTCGTCGCTACTATAACACCTGACTGTGCCAACAATTGTATTCTTTACTATTAGAAAATGTGCAAAACTAGCAGTTTATGAAAAATAACCTAAGTGCAAGTCTGTATGGTTCACACAGTAATAATTCACACTTAACTTAAACACATTCCATACATTTACATTAAACATGTTTGAAAGGACCAAAACATACTCAGTATTTGGATATTTTGCTGCCTGATATCGTTGCATTTTTACCAACGTCGGTGTAGCTAATTGTCACTTTAGAACGAGTTTAATGCTACTGTTTAATCTGATCCAGCATTGTTTGTGTGGCGTCAAAATAAAACACATCATTTACATAATTATGTAATATTTTGACCCATTTTCCCTGTTATGTTTCGAACGTTATGGGTTTCAAATTACTTCATAAGCAAAGTACATACATGTGTATAGTATATATACTGTATACATGTACATATAGTTAAATAAACAGAATGTTACTTAAAGCAATGAATCATTATTTATTAACATACAATTCGCCCTCGCTCTACATGTATCACAACATTGAACAAGATGTCATCCCAACTTAAGTTTGCACAACACGTCGTCGCGCTAAAGGTATGTCACTCGTGAAATTTGCTATATCAAGGACTTTTTGATAAGTATATTTTGGATAAGTGCTCATATAGTATGACTCAAAATCACACAGAAATAAGGGCATCACAGTGCATTTTACTGAGGTACGGTACAATACGTAATATCGCGATTACGTCCCAATTATCTAACTTACTACCGCTCTTTTGCGGATTCTGTGAATCGAGAAAACTCTAAATCTCTGGGGCACAAGAGATCGTTTACAGTAGTGCCAATCGAATGATTCGAACATTTTTATGCCGAAAGTACAATTTATTGCCAAGGATCAAACTCCGAATAGTAGATTGTCAAATAAGAAAAGTTTAGAACATTTTATTAGCTTTAAAATGTGACGATTTTTAAATGAAAATTTAATGAGAAGAGTCCGCTTAGTTAAAAATATCGTAAAAAAAAATGTAAAATTTTAGGACTGGCTCCGCTCAAAAATTAATTACTGTGGTTCAATGATTGTTTAGCAAGGCATTCCACCACGATTTTTTACTTATCTGTCCTTTTAAATGATCGATCATGCATTGTATTTAATATCACATTTGCCCCCAGCCAACAGAAGTTTCCTACCTCCATCGCGAAAGAGTTCGCTAAATTAAGTAATCGCAATATCAAGTATTAAGGTGACCCTTTTTCACTTAAATTAAACTCTTTGGTTAATTATTTTAACCTTTCAGTGACGTAGCATAGTTTTTGAAAGTTTGGGGGGAGGGGGCGGCCAGATATTTTTTTTTTAACTTTTTTAACTTACCTGAAAAAGTTGACAAGCAAAAGTAAAAAAAAGAAAGGAAAATTGTTCGAAGTCCAAGCATCCTATTTCGTTGGGTGACGGGGGCAACTTTTTCCAATGCCTACTTCTTTAAGTACTAATGTTTGGCACACAATACTAAATTCCCTCTACATCACTTTATTATAGTAAGATGTGGGGGGGCCAACCAGCCTTTCAATAGTAAAAGTTCTCGTGGGAAAAAGTGGGGGTAGGGGTTATCCCCCTTTACCATATGTGATGTAACCAAGGCAATAAATATAATCTTATTTTACGTAAAATAGTTTGAATGAAACTTATCTTTGAACAAATCTCAAAAACTAATGCGAGCAAATTATTGTGTCACCTTTTTACACTAAAAGTAATATATTTGGGAGATTAAAATTTTAAATAGGCAATGATATACTTTTATTGACTGAGTTGAAGGACAACATGCCTTATGTCGTACACAAGAACCAAACTGTGTGCCTGAAGCCTATGAGCCGAGGGCAGACATTTTCGTTTTAGGGTTGACAAAACGCATTTTGTATGAGAACTCGTCAATAAATGTTTTATCATGCCTTTCATTTGAATTTTTTGACATTCTTGTATTTTGTACTGTCTTCCGTGCACATGATGTAACAAACAAGCAGCGCCCATTCTGTGACGAAAGCGGTCAAACATCTTATCGACCGGTCCAACATCTTACTCAGCGGTCAAACATCGATTTCTCTATGCCCGCTCAGCTAAACATAAGAAATTTTTTTTTTCGTATATATTCGTATAGGAACACTTTCTTAAAGAGATATAACAAAATAATTTCTTCTACCAAACTTTTAATGATTTAAGTGCTAACCGATGAGTCACAAGTATTGAGTGGATCAAAATAATGGGGAAAAAAATTGGGTCAGTCATATCAATTTTGAAATATTGGTCTAAATAACTGATTTTCAAGCAAAAAACCCTGTTGATTTTATACTGACTTCGAATTCTTTAACAAATCTTTCTTTCTCAACAAAGTTTATGGAGGGAATTTGTAAATTTTTTTTCTAAAAATATAATTTGAGACATTAATAAAATATTCCTAGTAGCATTCATAATAGAAATTTTTCTCTGGGTCAAAGTATGAGAGGTTAAAGTTCTTAGCTATTAATACCCATTCTCTGTAACCACTTAAACTTTTGTGGCACGCATAGTCACAGATTTTTTTTCAAATTTGGCTGGAAAGTACCACCTCATAAACTACTTCAAAAAATATAGTTAGATCACATGAATGTTTTGTAGTTTCCATGGAAACGGCGTCTAAATATGATTTTTTCTGGAAAAAAATGCAATATTTGCGAAAGTTTTTTAATGAAATGCGGCTACTTCAATTCATGTTACTCACAGAAATAAGAAATATAACATCTGATTTTAAAAGGCATGCTAAAACCTTGCTGGTATTCTCTCTATAAATATGAGAAAACTTTGATTAAAATTGCTGACATAAACTTTGAAATTGAATTATCCCCCTTTGATAATTGTGAGCTCTTCAGTGAGAAAGATAAAAAAATCGTTGTACAAAAATGACTGGAAGTTGTTTACATATTGTCAGCATACAGCTCTGTATATCCTGGAATTCAAGTAAAATCAACTATTTTTTCTGTTTATTTAATGTGCATACAAATTTTAGCCTCTGTTTATTTACTACATGCAAAAGAATAATTTTGATATGTGAAAAATGGTGAAATGTACACGACTACATAGTACAGGAAATCAGCTCTGTACATAAGCATTAGCCTCAAGGTCTAAGGGGTTTCAAAACAGGATTCAAGATAAACTTGAAATATCAGAATAAATAGTATTATGAATTGGTTTTTTAAAAAGAATTTCTGTGTCTCACGATCAGTCAGAGTGATATACTGGAGGACTGCAATGAATACGTCGTTTGAAAGCAAATGATTTTTTAAACTAAATGTGATTATATAGAGACTAATAATCTTTTAAAACTAAATATGTCCTTGGCTGAAAGGGAAAAAAATCTACATTGTATAATAGCTACAATTCCCATCCACAAGTCGTTATTGCAGTAATAATTTTTGAAACCTGTTGTATAATACATATTTATTTATACATGGGTTAAGAATTGTTACCGATACAAGACGACTACATGACACCCCCCCCCCTTACTGGATAAAAGGTCGTCCCCTAACCCATAGTAAACGCAGTCACATTATGTAGTTTTTAAACAGGAGAAACAAGTATAAAAATGCTTTGTTAACCAGTAAAAAAATTTACTCGTGAACAGGCGTCACTGGCTTTACTTAACGCCACCTATTCAGAACGTGTTTAACAGTTTTACAGAAAAGTGAACAATAGAAAAAGATGCTGTTAAAGAGGGAAAAGTAAAGTCCAGCAGCTTTAAGCTTGCAAGAAGCTCCATCTACTCATCTAGTGCTGCATCACTTCTAGGCAAGCAACGAGCAAAAAGAGAAGCTGCCAGAGGAAAACTAAAGTTTGCTGAACAGGAAGCAAAGATGAGACAAGAAGAGGCACTACTAAAAGCCAAAATGGACGTTCTTTTAGTGAGAAAGGAAGCTGCAGTTGCTAACATTGCTAACACAGAGTACCTGTGAATGAAAGAGGAATTCAGAATGTGGGATGAAGATGACATTACATGTACTTCTGTGAGCAATGAATTAGATAATACTGACATTCTTAACAAATACTTAAGTGATCAGCCAATAACAGATAGTGTACCAGTTTTTCATACAAGCCTGGAGAATTATCATCTTCCAACAGTTACTGGTACTCCTGTACTCCTGCAGTCTAGTCCAACAAGGCTAATTCATGAGGACGAAGTTATTACGTCTACAACGACCGATCATGGCAGTCCGATACAGCCTCAACCTGCCTTACTCAATGACTTTGCGAACTACATGAATAAGAAAGACCTGCTGCGTTGGACTTTAGTTACCTTTGATGATCGTCAAGAGACTTATCAGTCGTGGAAGGATAGCTTTGACGTACTTACAAGAGAACTGAACGCTAGTCCGAGTGAAGAGCTGAACTTTTTGATTTGATATCTAGGACCTGAGTCCAAGAAACATGTAGTTAGCATACGGACCGCCAATATCAACAACCCACAGAAAGCTTTGGAGAAGGCGTGGAGTCACCTGGATGACAGATATGGAAGCCCGGTCCTACTTGAAACTTCGTTCAAGTCGAGATTGTTGGATTTCCCCAAACTGACTGTGAAAGACAACAAAAAAACCTTTTGAATTAGCAGATCTACTAAATGAAGTACAGCTGCGAATGAAGGACCCTGCGTAAAATCGTTCCCTGCTCTACTTGGATTCACTCAAAGGCATGCGCCCAATTGTCACAAAGCTTCCAATCAATTTACAGGAAAAATGGACGACTCGTGCAACATGTTATAATTCACAACATGGAGTCACATATCCACCCTTTACCTACCTGGTCCAGTGTGTGACGGAAATGAGTAAGACCCATAATAATCCCAGCTTTGATTACTTAAGCACGAGTGAACCGGCAGCTAAAACCACAAGTCGCTCTAATTTTTCTACTGAGTCAGGACGTAGAGACACCTATCGCAAGAATGATGTCCAGGTGAAGAAAACAACTGTGACAACAACAGAAGAAGATCATAGTGCCAGCTTAGAAAACAACCCTGTTTTACATGTGAACAGACATAAACTTAATCAGTGCAAGACTTTCCAGAGATTGACTCTAAGTGAAAGAAAGAAACTGCTGAAGGATTACAACTTCTGCTTTAAGTGTTGTGATTCTACAGGACACGGTGATACAAGTTGTTGTTCACTTGTGAAATGTGACATATACGGAAACAAGAATCATCCTACTGCTTTTCACATTGATACATTGTATGTCTACCAAGCCAGATGCTGCGCGGAGGTCACGTCATGGCGGGGAGACATCCAACAAGTCATCTGACCTTTCACCCAGGCCACATTATGACGGGGAGGGTTCAAAGATGACTTCACTCTGTACAGAGCTCTGTGGTAAAAACTTCACACGTAGATCTCGCTCCAAGTCTCTCTTAGTCAAAGTCTACTCAATGGACCATCAGGAACGATCCTTCAATGTATACGCCTTGATAGATGACCAGAGTACTCATACACTAGCGAGGCTGGAATTGTTTGATGCCTTGGACATTCCGATGTCTTCAGTTACTACGTATTCACTGAAATCCTGTGATGGTATCTTTCAACGAAGTGGAAGACAGGCTCTCGGACTTATGGTGGAGTCAAATGACGGTTCCTGTAGATTACAGCTTCCGTTAGTTACAGAATGTGAGCAGATTCCAGAGGAAAAGAGTGCAACAGCAACGCCAGATATAGTTCAGTTTCATTCACACCTGAGTGGGGTAGAGATTCCTCCACTGGATTCAAACGCCCAAGTTCTATTGTTGATTGGAAGGGACCTGCCAGAGGCACATCACGTAGAAGATCAATATACAGGATCACGAGGTACCCCTTTCGTGCAGAGGCTCGCTCTTGGTTGGGTCCTCATAGAAAACGTCTGTATCGGAAATGTCCATACACCAGCATACGTGAATGTTATGAAAACCACAGTGCAACAGAGTGG
This sequence comes from Saccostrea cuccullata, assembly GCF_032062105.1. NCBI lineage: Eukaryota > Metazoa > Mollusca > Bivalvia > Ostreida > Ostreidae > Saccostrea > Saccostrea cuccullata. Next base: position 38,147 of record NW_026931821.1, read on the forward strand.
ACGCTTTAGTGTATTTGACAATTGGAACACAATATAACCCTAAAGACCTGTAAAGACAATGACCCAATGTTCAAACGTCAACCCAATGGCAACAAATTAGGACAGACCACATAGGACACCCAATTCCTTGAGTTGATGGACAAAACCTTCACTAAGATTTCAACAGGAAATTGGACAGCCCCATTACCATTTCGGGAGACCCGAGAAAAACTACCAAACAATCGATCTAGATCTGTGGCACTGAAACGAGTACTGATGCTACAAGGGAGTCTGCAACGAAATCTAACTAAACGAGAACACTTTGTAAGCTTTATGCAAGGTATTTTTGATTCGGGACATACTGAAGTTGCTCCTCCTATTCAACATAGGCAGGAATGTTGGTACTTGCCTATATTTGGGGTGTACCATCCCAAGAAAAAGGATAGAATACGAGTTGTATTTGACTCTTCCTGCAAACATGAGGGCATTTCCCTGAATGACGTGTTAATGCAAGGACCAGACCTGATGAATTGTCTGGATGGAGTGCTCATGAGATTCAGAGAGGAGCCGGTTGCTGAGATTGCAAACAATCAGCACATGTTTTTTTCTGTTTTCACGTTGCAGAACCGCACAGAGACTTTCTTCGTTTCTTTCGGCATCGAAATAACGATCCAAAACAGGAATTACTGGAGTACCAAATGTGTGTCCACTTTTTCGGCAACTAATCTTCTCCGGCGGTTGCCATATATGGACTTAGACGTTGTGTAAATACTGACTGTAAGGAAGATGTGAAGCAGTTTGTTACCAGAAACTTTTACGTTGACGGCGGGTTGGCGTCATTTCCCAGTGTTAGTGAAGCAGTTGATGTTCTGAAGAGAACTAAGAAAACGCTCCTGGAAGCTGAAAATTTTTAACTACAAAAGATTGCATCGAATAGGGAAGAAGTGATGCTACAATTTCCGTCTGCGGATCTTGCAAATTCCATGGAACCTGGATCGAGATGACTTACCTGTACACCACAGTTTGGGTTTGTGTTGGAACCTAGCTACAGATACCTTTACATACACAGTCTCAGAAGAGCAGAAGCCCTTAACCAAAAGAGGACTGCTGTCCACTGTAAATAGGTTATTCGATCCACTTGGTTTCATTGCGCCCATAATCTTAAATGGCAAACTTACCATGCGAGAAGCATTTACTGGGATTGAGAGTTGGGACGATCCCTTACCTACAGCGACTATGAGTGCTTGGAAACTTTGGTTAGAACAATTGTCGAGACTCGAAGGTGTTCACAATCCCCGGTGCCTATTGTCTGCATCATACAGCAAGTGTGTTGACACAAAGTTACACATCTTTTGTGATACATCTGAAAAGCAGTAGCTGCATGTACTTACATGAGAGGTAGAACCGTTGATGAGAAAATCTCTGTATGATTTGTATTCAGCAAATGTAGAGTTGCACCAAGAAGTGGACACACGATTCCAAGACTGGAACTCTGTGCTGCCGTTCTAGCCTTGGAGCTTGATGAGATGCTTTCAAAATAACTTGACTTACCCTTAGAGGACATCATGTATTACTCTGACAGCAAAGTAGTGCTGGGGTATCTGTCGAATGAGCGCCGACGTTTTTATGTGTATGTATGCAATCGTGTCTCCAGGTAACGTAAGAGTTCTTTTCCACACCAATTGAATTATGTAACAACAGATGAAAACCCTGCTGATCAAGGAACTCGTGGACTTTTGCCAGAACAACTCGGTGATGGTTTGTGGTTAAAGGGGCCAGACTTTCTCAAAGTAAATACAAACAATTTCCAGAATGAGACATTTTCTTTGGTGAACCCAGATCAAGAAAGTGAAGTACGACCAGAGATAGTGACCCTTAAGACTTTATTAAGCAAGCCAACTTTATGAACATCACGTTTCAGTCGCTTTGGTAGTTGGTTAAGTCGTGTGAGGGCCATTACCTTCATCAAGAAATGCATCAGGAAAAAAGCAGGGAAAGTGGATGAAATATCTCGTCGAGAAACTGAGATGTTGATCATTAAAGAGCTTCAACAACAGTATTATCAGAAAGAACTAAGCACATTACGTGCAGGAAAACCCATTCCAAGAGAGAGTACAATTCTGACTCTGTCTCCGTACCTTGATGACGGCTTGCTTTGAGTTGGTGGACAAATCAAATTGTCGGACTTACCTGAAGGGGAGAAGACACCCATCCTTACACCTGGCAAGAGCCATGTTGCCCGACTATTGGTTCATCATCATCATGAGAAAATCTACCACCAAGGGCGTCATCTGACAGAAGGTGCTATACGAAGTGAAGGCCTATGGATCTCTGGAGGGAAACGCTTGGTGTCAACAATCATTTATCACTGCGTGACCTGCCGCAAAATGAGAGGGAAGTCATTATGTCAAATGGCTGATCTTCCTAAAGTCTGCCTTACCAGGTCAGCACCCTTTACCTTTGTTGGTATGGATGTTTTTGGCCCTTGAAGTGTCATCTCGAGACGAACAAGAGGGGGCAGCGCACACTCAAAACGTTGGGTGGTGTTGTTTATCTGTTTGTATAGCAGAGCACTCCACATCAAGATAATTAAGGAGATGACCTCGTCTTCTTTCATCAACGCCTTAAGAAGGTTTGTTGCAGTTCGTGGTGCGGTCTCTGAATTCAAGTCAGATAGAGGGACAAACTTCATTGGGACTGCTACAGAGCTGCAGATGAATGTGGTGAACGTGGAGGACAACAGTGTGAAGACATTTCTTGCGGACAAGAGGATTGTATGGAGGTTTAATCCCCCCACGCATCCCATTTTGGAGACACATGGGAAAGGATAATAGGCATTGCCCGTCGCATCCTTGAGGCAATGCTTATGGATGCCAAACATAGGAAGCTGACTCATGAGGTTTTGACGACCTTTATGGCAGAGGTCATGGGTATAATGAATTCAAGGCCTCTGGTGCCTGTATCTACAAATGTTGAAGCACCATTCGTTCTATCGCCACAGATTCTACTGACACAGAAAACTCATGAAGTACCAAGTGAATTCCAGGATCTTGATGTCAAGGACATGTACCGAAGTCAATGGAAAATGGTCCAGGTCATGGCTAAAACTTTTTGGAAGCGATGGAAAACCGAGTTCCTTTTCAATCTACATCCTCGTCGGAAATGGCAAGATTCAACGGGCAAATCTTAAAGATGGGGATGTTGTTCTACTTCATGACAAAGAAAGTGCGCGCAATGATTGGTCAGTTGGTATCATAAACCGTGTATTTCCAAGTAAGTCGGACGGTCTGGTAATCGAAGTACGTATCATCAACGAAGGAAAGCCATACCTGTGCATCAGGCCCGCTACGGAAGTGATTCCATTGATTACATTGTAACCATGTAGTACATGAACTTGATTCAAATGTAACGTTCTTTGAGTATACCATGTTTTGATATTTTTGTTTAACATGTATTTTCTACATACAAGTAGTATTTTTGTGCTATCAGTGTAAATGTAGTGCAGATTTTGTAAAGAGTGAAAGATGAAGATGTATGCATTTGTAGTATGTGTAGAATTCCATAAAACATGATTCGGTACTTTTGTCTACATTTAGTAACGGTAGCCAATGTCAAGGTTAGGGCGATCATGGTCGTTGTATGTCACGTATTCAGTCGAATAATTCCTGTACGACAGATTATAAATATTGTCAAATCGAATTATCTACTCAAAACATGAAATCTCATTACATATTAAGTTTAGCAAACTGTTTATTTATAAAATTTCATAAGAATCAAGTTTGTATTAAGAGAGAATTTTTTTATACATGTAGAATGAAACATATAGTAATATGTACTAGACTGTCTGAGTTGCATTTATTTTGCTGTTTAACTTGTTTGTTTTTGTAACATTGTACTTCTGACTGTGTTGTTTATTTTTCAGTTTCTTACTACGTACTACTACAATAAATGATGAAAAGCACCCTAGGTATTCAATAGAAGGCTTTACTTGACACAAGACACGCCGTAACGCTAATTCGCAACTCTTACCGCGCGTTGTGTGCTGGCGCGACGGTGTGTTGCTTGATAGCGTGTTGTGTGTTAGCGAGACGGCTCATTGCCTGAACTTGTTTTAGAGTGAGAGCGTGCTGTGTTTTATCAGTACGGCGTGTTGTGTGTTAGCAGGACGGCATGGTGTGTAAAGTTATCCTAGCGTGACAATTGTTGTGTTTTAGCTAGACTGCATGTTGTGTAAAGATATCTTAGCGTGGCAGTTGTTGTGAGTAAGCGGGACGGCATGTTGTGTGAAGTTATCTTAGCGTGACAGCATGTTTTGTGTTAGCGGGACGGCATGTTGTGTAAAGATATCCTAGCGTGACAGCGTGCTGTGTGTTATCGGGACGGCATGTCATGTAAAATTATTTAAGCGTGACAGCGAACTTGTGTTAGTGAGACAACATGTTGTTTGTTAGCGCGATGACGTGTTTTTTGCTCAACTTGTCAGAAACCAAAAGAGCTTATAAGATAGTTATGCTGCTTATGCGTCCGTCGTCCGTTCGTCTGTCTGTCTGTCCGTCTGTCTGTCTGTAAACAATTTTTCAAAATGCTACTCCTCTTTCAGTTTTTTGTCTGATTTCAAAATAACTTGGCACACAAGTAGACTACACTAAAATACATAATTCTGTGCATTGGTTTAAGATTTCGATGAACGGTGTTGCTGTGGTTATTTAAAATAGAAATTTCTGTGAAATGCTTTCAAAATGCTACTCCTCCTACAGTTTTGGTCTGATTTCAATATAACTTGGCACACAAGTAGGCTACACTAAAATACATAATTCTGTGCATTGGTTTTGGATTTCGATGAACGTATTGCCGTGGTAACTAAAAATAGAAATTTCTGTGAAATGCTTTCAAAATGCTACTCCTCCTACAGTTTTTGTCTGATTACAATATAACTTGGCACACAAGTAGACTACACTAAAATACATGATTCTGTGCATTGGTTTTGGATTTCGATGAACGGTATTGCCGTGGTAACTAAAAATAGAAATTTCTGTGAAATGCTTTCAAAATGCTACTCCTCCTACAGTTTTGGTCTGATTTCAATATAACTTGGAACACAAGTAGACTACACTGAGATACATAATTCTGTCTGTCGGTTGTATAATTATTTTGATGGAGAGTGTTGCCGTGGTAACTAAAAAAATTACTGTAAAATACTTTAAAAATGCTATTCCAAATAGAGTTTTAGTCTGATTATAATATAATGTGACATGCAGGTAGACTACACTACGATATATTATTATCTTTAATTTTTTTTTTATTTAATTTTTTAATGATGTTACCATGGTAACTAACATTGATAATTCTGTAAAATTGTATTAAAAACTACTTCTACAGTTGTAGTCTTATTGCAATATTGCCACAAAAAGTGATTTTATAAAAAATCATTTATTTACTCTATTTATTGCTGTATTTAAGTTTCAAGTCCCACTTGCTACTCCTCTTTTCCATTGTTATATTAGTATAAACCAGTAGAGCTACAGTCTCGACAGAGACTTCTGGTTCTAAACGCACTGTAATAACGCTATCTGGACACCATATATTTATGCCATTTGCTGTTTGATTAATTTTAAATCGCAACTATGTCTTTAATTGTGCTTGAGGTTTGTATTTTTTCAAAGAAAATTGATTGATTAGTTGAAGGATTGACTGCAATATTAAAATATTATTATAAAAATATTGCTTTGGACATAACAGTTTGCAGAATATTTAATCTTTTATTTGAATTTTTGACATACCTGAGCATCGTTCCATTTTCTTGGGGATCGAACCATATACAACTTGCCTTTAAAGGGTATCCATACTTCTTGAAATTCTAGGAGATATACAAAAGAAATAAAAATCGTGTAGAGCCCAATTTTGTAAATTTTATCCTGCATTGATAACTTTTGTCGATAAACAGTCTTTGGATAAAAAAAAAATAGGAAAATTCTCTAAGTTGACAGATCATAAAAGATTTTACTTTTGAAATAATTTCTCCTAAATGAATTTCCACTGCATGTTATTTTGATGTGACTTATAAAAAAGTTTTATACATGAATTGGCCACAAAGACTGGCATTTAAAATTCATATATAATGCAGAAAACTTGATGTCGAGTTCTGTTACATGTGGCAATATTTCTTTTAATTCAAAAGTTTCAGTATCTATCATAGGAGAGTTCTCGGAGAGGAACAAAATAAAAACATATACGTATTTTTTCTTCATAGGAATTTTTTCAAACTGATCAGTTAAAAATAATTTAACAGTCTTTTATGAATAAATTGTTGTGTATTTCTAAGTGCAGATTTGAGAAAAAAATGATTAAATGCACAGACTAATTCTCTACTAGGTTCTTATGTATATTCTGTTTTTTTAAAAAAAAATTCTTCTTCATAATAAGAAAACCGTCGGATATATTGATATAATTTGTATGTAAAATTATATATCATACCACAACTCAGATTTATTGTCCATTCAACATTTGAAGAACATCCGAGCATTCCTGAACCTTTTTTCTTGAAAATATACTTGTGACACTATAGATGTATCCGTCGGTAGATTCCTATTGCGTCCCATCTTTCCAAACTATTCGAGTCAGCGCCTTTTACAACCGGAGGCATTCCACAGTCTGTTTACATTTAAGAATATGTCAAAATTTAGCCGTGCTCATGTTTTTTAATGAAACATTTTTTTGATAACTATTTTATTGATAATCCCCTCACAATGAAGTTCGAGAGGATATAGTGACTCGCTTGTGTGTATGGAAGGTTAAGAGGGTGTAAAGGTTTGTGGGTAGGTTTGTTCTCTGCGAAATGGAAGTGACATAATTTGCATCAGGACCGATATCAGAGGATGCCTTAATCTATAATTACCAGTATGCTTTTTAACAGAGGATGCTCCCTTTCGCGTTGTCCTTGTTAGCGATTTTTTTTCTTAAGATTGGTTTTAAGTGTGCATGATATAACGAGGCTGGGGGGTGGCAGCCATTTTCAGACTATTTCGATCTCCTTTAAAAGAAGAGCTCCATATAAAAATATACAAAAATGATCAAATTTTAAAACTAAAATGTATGAATTTTTTCTTTGCCAAATGATAGTTGACAGCTTAAGATACCGTATCTAAAAAAATAAGTTAAATCTGGTGGTTAATTTGTGATTAATTTGTTGACCCCCCCCCCCCCCCAGCCTCCTTAAATGCATGTAGCGAACAGTCTCATGCCAAATGGCATTCTATTAAGTCAGCGAGCTATTTAATTTTTGCAAAGATCTCAAAAAATATATTACAATCCAAGTTCCCGTATGCATGTGGACATAGTAATTTTCTGTCTAATTATTAACTGGCCATCAGTTGCCCGCCTTGCATACTGGTTAGAGCGTCTGCTCTAGAGTTGCGAAGTTAGGAGTCAATCCTTACGTCGCGGGTTAGAATCCCACTGTGGGACTCGGAGACCGTTCCTTCGGATGAGACCTTAAAAACCGAGGTCCCGTTTCACAGTAGATGTTGGCACGAAAAAGATCCCTCAATGCTCAATGACTCCAAGTGCCGAGTTTAGGACAAAATTTGCAGCTCTCCATCGGCAAGTGGTGGCGTCTCCATATGAGTGAAAATTCTCGAGAGGGACGTTACACAACATAAAATTAGTCTAGAGTCGCGTTGTATGGAGTGTATCCTTAATCCACGGGTTCGAATCCCACTGCTTAAAAAGGAAACTGGCCCTTATAAATCCTATAATCTGGGATCCGTATAGAGCCACAAAAAGATTCATCTATTCTAAAAGGATGTCGCAGACCAGTAAAGGCGTTTTGTTGTTACTTAAATTCCCCGAGAACTTGAAACAAACAAACTTACCTGATAGTATACATTCATAATTTCCAAGGGATTTTGGGATGCATTTTTCATTTATTTTGCACACTGCCTTCGAACAAGATCCTGTTATTTTCTGTAAGACATAAGATATTAAGTGAATAATGAATGCCCAGTCAAAATCTATTAATTGCAGTCATGAAAATGAAAAAAAATTGGATATTTTTGTTTTATTATTTTGTACTTCTTAGATGCATGTATTCTGTTCCGTTAATTCAAATCCTTAGTGAATACATCCTTCGTATAAGACTTTTGAGCTTTATTAACTTATATCATATTCACAATATGTTAAGAGATCATGTTTTTTTTTCTTTAATTGATTTAATCACCATGGAGATGCAAAGTTGTTTCTATATAGCTGTGAATTTATTATATCATCGCATCAGAGATTGGGAGAATATACACTATAGTACATTGCTGCGCATTCGAGTGCGCGGATTATATCATGGCATCAAAGATTAGAGTAAATACACTATAGTACATTGTTGCGCATTCGAGTGCGCGGAACAAATGTTGAGTTATTTCTTCCGGATCGATGTTGAATGCTGCTTTGAATTAAAGATATGTTCTTTGCAATAGGATGCTCCCTCTTGTCCCGTCCTTGATACACATGTATATAAGTGTCTACTAGAAATGTAAAAATGTAAATGTAAAAACTTAAAGAGGTCCAGTAAATGGTAAATAAAATTAATAAAAACATATAACATAATCAAAAAACAATCCTGATTAAATGTTGATAGTGGCAATGTGATGTAATGTAAAAAAAAATTATTTGAAAGTAAATTTTAACATAAACTTCACTGCGTGGGAGACGTACTCTTTCTCAAGAATTGTATTCCTATTAAATCTGACTATTCAAGGAGTCTGCAATTAAAATTTTTCACATTTAGTAGAACTAAGTAGTAATATGTTATTCATGTACCTTTTAAAATCATAAGATTATTAAAAGAAGACAAGATGTTATATAAAAAATAAAACATTTTATGCGAAAATTAATGCACTACTTTTATTAGATCGTTGGGCTTTAACAATATTTTCAGAATAAAATAGACCATATTTATATACAGAATGTCATAACATATAATGAAATTAGATCAGTGATATTTTATAATAATAATAATAATAATAACTAGAGCCGAGCTCGTTGCAAAGCAACGCGTAGGTCTTCCGTCCTGTTTGACCGGAAGTAGATTTTATTTTTAACAAAAGTGAGAAATAACGCCCAGAAATAGCTTGAATCCTCTAAAGCTATGTTAATCATTGCAAAAATAAGTCATTTTTTGCTACTTCCGGTGTGACCGGAAGTGACGACGACGGACGGAAAATAATTTTTTTATTGTCCCAGAGACATCTGTTACCTAAAAACGTGTCAAGAACGGCTAAAATTCGCGTTTTCCGACTACTTCCGGTTTGGCCGGAAGAGACATCGCCGGACGAATTTTGACGACGCCAATACATTAAGCTTGACATTTTGAACAACTTTGCTTCTTTGATGTATTAAAAATTCCTTATAGATTTTGAGATATAAAGAAAAAACTTTTGGCCCCTTCAGGCCCCTAAATTTAGGGGCTAGCCCTTTTGTCGAGATATTATTTGAAAGGTCTTGGAATTCTACACTTCTTTTGTTCAATATGTCTTAACAAAATATTTTCAGGTAAAAAAATATCGTAGAAAAGGTGTAAAAAATTTGAAATTCAAGATACGACTATTTTCGGGCCATAGCGAGCGCCGACGTGCGTCATTTCCGGTAAATTTGATATACCTTATGCACCTTTCCAAACTTAGCTCTACCTAACCTCAAAGTTTGAAGTTTCTATCTAGAGCCGTTTTTCGGGAAAACTGTGGACCAAATGACCCTTAAAAATCAGAAAATCGACGATATCTCTAGACCGGAAGTGACGTCATCTAAACGGAAAAAAACGCATAAGGTTCAAGTAATGTTCCATAAGTCCTGAAAGTTTCATAAGATTTTGTTTGGCCGTTTTCGAGAAATCGCGTGCACAAAATCGGTAAGAAAAAAAAAATAATAATAAAAGTGAAAAAGAAACCGAAGAAAAACAATAAGGTCTTCCGCTGCAGACGGGAGACCTTAATAATAATAATAATAATAAATTCTTTTATTTAGACAGGATAGCACAATTAGTACATATGACTAGTTTACATTGTGGTCCTGTATAAAACACATTTACAGACAGATAAAAAAAAAAGACCGGTAAGACTCACCTGTGCTCCTTCTCATTATATGCAAATATCTGGAAAAAACCACCGACAATTCAGTGTGTAATTAACGGCCTTAAGAGTATTATGAAAAATTCAGTCATCATTTGACTCAATGATAAATTGTATTTGCTGACAAGGTCAACCTTTTTGTCAATAATTTACCTCGTTTTAGAAATTCTTCATACGTAGAGCATGCTCCTGCGTATCGTATCAACTGAGAGATATAAACCCCGTATGCAAGTGACAATATATATTCCTGGAAGTTAACGTTTGAAAAGTCGAAGTCACCACGATTGTCATAAAGCTTCGTTATACACTTATCGACCTTTGCTAGAAAATATCCATATATAAAACAAATGTGTCAAACTCACCACGACTAAACAGTAAAGACGACAGTAATAATCAGTATTTATCAGACTCAACGGTTAATTCGACTGTAATTATCATTATTTATCAGACTCAACAGTAAATACGACATTAATTATAATCATTTATCCCTATTTTTAAATTCCTTGACGCTTAGGCTTCCATGTCATGAAAATGTAAAGAGTTGCGGCCCTTTTATATTACAACTAAATATTAACTATATAGTTATGTATTCATTGTCCCCTAAATGTCAACAAAATTTCAAACCAGAATTTCCAAAAGAGCATCAAATATACCCTTTAAAAAAATCCTACTTAAACGGGGGAGGGGGTATTTTGTGATGAGATAAAGTAACTAACATACACGAGTTATAAAATTGATGTACTTTATCAACATGATTAAGTCACGTTAATATCTCGTTTTAATAAAAAAATTTTAATAATAAAAAATTCATAAAAATCCAGCCTAGCGCGTCACACTCTCTATATAAGAATTTAAATGCATTAAGACAATAGTTCTTAATTACTTAATTAACTTAGGTAAATTAATCAATGACTTAAAGCACTGTATTCATTCTTTAAGAAAAACATTCAGCCAATTATAGTCAATAAGTTGATTTTGATCTTGTTAAAGTAATATATACGACCTTGTCTTCAGACCCATGAATAGATACAAAAGAATCAATCAACCAAATGTTAATTTAATGTTTAAATCAATAATGCAGTTAAGAATAATTGCTTTTAAAACAGATATTTAACCAAACAAAGTTCACGACAATACTTAAGAATATGGCACAAGATCAATTTCCTCAGAATTAGTGGTTGACGAAAGATAATTATTGACACTGCGTATTAAAGCAATACATAAGAAACGGATTTTTATACGTTTGACACTTTACTACATTAATTTGAGGCCATAATTAGCAGGCGTCTTCACTATGAATGAGAATATTATGCTGCTGCTAAGTTTGGTGTTATTCCACAGGGTCAGTAGTCTAGATTTTATACACGAGGAAAGATATGCTGGTCCGGTGATTTTAGTGATGAAGA
>NW_026931822.1:0-4904 GCF_032062105.1 Saccostrea cuccullata
AACTTACAACTCGTTTTTTTTACTGTTCAGTTTTTTTAAAGGGGAAAAAAAAAAAACAGAATTGTGTTTTTAAGGGAAAAAAAACAGAATTATTTTAACAATTCTTTGTTGTGCAGTATGTGCTCATTAGCAGCACAATATTCATAATACAGAGAATTCAAGGGCGGATTTTAATCGCACTCATGTTTGTCAGTGGTATCCTCTCTGTCCAGCTTTAAGATACTATATGAACTCTCCCTCTCTGACCCATCCCCCCAATGCTCACGAAAAGTACAGAATAGTGTGTATCTCATGTTAAAAAAGCCTCTCTAAGCTTCTTTTAGACTGGAGTTATTTCCACGCCCTTCCTTAACCTCCTTTGTTTTGTTTCATCATTAAACCCCAAAAGTATATAGTCGAGGCCTCATGATCATGAATCGCCTAAAAAATTTTTATTAATTATTGTTATGGAATTATTTTTCTACATTACTTTTAATTTGCTGATAACAACACTTTTTTTTTAGCAATATTGAAAAACATTTTAATTCTCAATGTCGGTTAGACTTCCTCAACTTTTTAGTGCAATTATTAGCACAGCTTAAGGAAATTTGCTATATCAAGGTTTTTTTGAGAGGTATATTTTGGATAAGTACTCATAAAAGAGTGACTCAAAATCGCATAGAAAATGGGGGGGGTCGGTGTCATTTTATTGATCTACGGTACATTTAAGTTGACTTTTTTGCACTTAAACTTTAATTCTTTGGTAAATTACTTTAACCTTTATCATATTTTATTACATGTAACCATGGCAATAAATATAATTTCATTTTACGTAAAATAGTTTGAATAATATTTATCATTGAACAAATCTTGCAAATTAATGCGCGTTAATTATTGTGTGACCTTTTTGCACTAAAAAAATAACATATTTGGGGTATTAAAACAAAATAGACAATAAAACCTTTTTTTAAAAATCAAGCTTTTTACGACTTTAGTGTTGATCAGTCACAAGTAGAAAAAGTTGGTGTCAGTGATATTAATTTTGAAATATTGGTCAAAATATTTGATTTTCAGGCGAAAAATAGTAAAAATTTTATCTAGACTTATTTAACATGTCTTCCTTTTTTGGCAAAGTTTGATGAAGGAAGTTGTAAAACTTGTTCTGAAAATATAAATTAAGACCTATATTAAATATTGCTAGCATTATCATAACGAAAATATTTTCCCCATTTAAAGTATGTGAGGAAAAACCAAGATATTAAATTTAATAAATGTGCAGATTTGTAGAATTATCTGCTAAATTTTTCTTCCACCACAAAAAATAGTCCCTCATAAATCTTGCTTCTTTGAAGCTTTTTGACCCGTTTTTTTTCGTTGAATGATAAAACATTAACATTGTTGAATTTAAATATGTAATAAAACTTGAATTTTAATAAATAGTTTTGAAGCAAGAGGATCTGCCTGAACTTTTCCAAAAAGCTGACGAGTGACCTACCTTAAACAGTATGTCTGAAGTTTTTCCTTAAAACAGTTTATATCTTCAGACATACTTTTTTAAGGTAGGCCCATTCGTCAGTTTTTTTAAAAATTTTCACGCAGATCCTGGGGGGTTTGGCCCATTGAACTATCAATAAACATAGAAGGAATAGCCATATTTTACCCACACTTGGATATTTCTTTCCCCATCTTTCAATAACCTAGCTGAAAAAAGTATTTGTGTGTAGGGGTGGGGGGCTACACTTTCCATATGCCAGGCCCATGATTCGATATGTACAGCCTTAAAAAACAGTGACCTCTAAATATTATTGACCTTTTTCAGCAAATGGGGTATATGTACATGTATATATTAAATTCATTTTGACAATATCAAAAAAGAAGAATTACAATTTTACGAATGATTGACTGAACAATTAATCAATAAAATCAACAATGTGTGAACTGTGTGCTTTCAGCACATTTATTTAACAACTTAAAAAATAAGATACATTTATGGACATGTAACATTATTATAATCGGGGAAAAATGATATATTATACAAATAATTATGTTGAAGGAAATAGAATACTCGGAAAGAAATCAGGTTTAAACACATCTCTCACTGTTTATAACAATACATATTTTAAAAATTCAACGTTAAAACACCATGTAGACAAGTTGCTGTCCTTTAAAAAAGGATTGCAATACGTGGACCATATGCATGTGTTTCTAACCGAAATTGAATTAAAGAAAAATCTAGGTGTAGTGAATATTCATGTAGGTTTGTTCACATCATTTTCTAACTGATTGTAGTCTCAAAGCAAAATTGTTTAATTTTATCTCCGATTAGCCTTTAGTTTTGTCAATTAAAAAAAGCGGGCTATTTTGATACATATATCCCATAATGGCTGGGACTTGACACCTGTTCTGGATTTATATGGAAGAAATATATCATGGGAAAAATAAGATCCATGGTACACGTGATACACAGCTCTGTAGTACGGAGATTTTTTTTCGTCAGAGCCCCCCTCTCCCTCCCACATTAAAAACTGTTGCTACAGACCTCTATTAGACAGTATTTGGATTGCTGAAATATCAAATCATTTTGCGAGCCTTGATGCATAAAACTAAATGCCAGTGAAAACTTATTTTATCGTTTAAAAGCTTTAACTAGTCGTTTTTCATTCAAGTTGTCATGTTACATGTACCTAATATATACTGCAAGTTCTTCCTAGTTTTTGAAATGCTTGTGCCATAAAACATGTAGAATCAATGTTTAGTTTGTATATAAAAGTATATGGATAAGAGAGAAATTCGGATTTGCCAATGAATATATAAATGCGATATGTGCGATTTAATAAATGGCGTATTCTAATTCGAATAGGGCGAATTATTCTACGGGCAAATGACCTACGGTGCGAACTCTCCAGCATTCTAGCGCATGCGTAGCCTGTCGTTTGCCCATGGCATCCTGTTTAACCTCGCTTATATATTTACTGCGTGGACCTCAGGGTCCACGCAATAAAAAAAAAATTAAGGTGGGGAACAGTATACAAGCCTTTGTTATTTTTTAAGTTTTGTAAACAGAATAACATGTAACATACTATCGTATATATATGTACATTAGTTTACTCTAATCCCTAAATAAAACAAACAAGCTAATTCAAGAATTGTTCCCCCCTTAGGGGAAAAGGGGGGGGGTCCCCCCGACTGAATTTGTGGAGTTATTAAATGTATACATGTATACTGAAGGAAATAAAATACATGTATGTCAATATACATATAAAGATTTGATTGCTTATTCTTTATTATGTGTATAGAAGATTTTTTTTTTTTATGGAATATTTATCACACTGAATGATGATTTTATAACCTCATAAATTTTTCATTTCACATGCTGAATACTATCATTTCATTTAAAAAAAAAAAATATTTAAAAAAAAAAAAAAAAAAAAAGGAACGACCGGGGTTTGAAACCCCCGGGCCTCTCACATTTGAAGCGAGAGACATAACCACTGACCACGGAGTGCTTTACATGGGGTGAAGTATATGCAGAACTGAAGTCACATACATGTATATATTCATGTTTTCATGTTTGGTATTCTCAAAATTTTACACAATCCATGGTGTTTGATTTATTTAGCCTTTATTAAACAGTTCTAATAGATTAATAAGAACATAAAGTCCGCCGAGAACCTTTTTTATACGCAATAACTCTCCTCATGCCCCTGCGCTAAAAATAGCGACATGTAATACTATAAATACTAATAAAACAAACGGGGCGGGGCACTTTGAGAGGGGCAGAGACGTCCTAGGGAGTTTTGGTATAAAATTACATTGCAAAAGCTCAAAATCTTCTTCAAATATCCCCCGGAAATGATAGTGTTACACACAACAGAATGTATAAATTTACGCCCTTGAACTTTGACCTTTTGACCTCAAAATCAATAGGGATCTTTTTTAGGCCACAGGGAGTTGTTATGTAAAATTTCATTGCAATAGCTCAAATGGTTCTAGAGATATCGTGTGGAAACGAAAGTGTTTTAACAGACAAATTTGCTTATTTATGACCTTGACCTTTGACCTTTTGACCTCAAAATCAATAGGGGTTTTTTTTTAGTCCATGGGGATTTGCAATACTAAATTTCATTGCAAAAGTTTCAAAGGGTTCTCGAGATATCGTGTGGAAACGAAAGCGTTACAGACAGACAGAAAGACGGACGGACGGACGGACGGAGGGACGGACAAACGGACAAGCGGGACGGACAAAAGGACAAACCCAAATTAATATCCCCCATTTTTTAAGGGGGGAAAAAAAAATTGTTAGCCTCAAATACATGCAATAATTATATATGTCATCTCATTCATATTGAATAAATGAACAAGGGACTAACCATTTCTAGGCGTGCACAATTAATTCATGAATTTCAGGGCCTCACTGTCTGCAGATTGTTGTCATCTTAAAAAAAAAAACACTATACAAATGGACACGCCAAAGTGTCAGTCACATTATCCAGCGATGGGGTATACAATGAGAAACCGATGCGTTTTTTGATAAAAAAAGCATGGTCCGGGGCACCTATAATAATCAGTCGGTGACTGAGGCCATTTGCCGAATCGGTGGGGATCGGTAGAGAAAAAGTTGTTGTTTTAAAAAATCAGTAATGTCTCTACCAATTATGGAAAAAGCCCTAACTGCCTTATTTGGGGAACTTTTTATTATATGCTGGTACTTTGTCATTATATTTATGATATTTCGTCATTATATGATGGTATTTTATAATTATATGATGGTATTTTATCATTATATGATGGTATTTTGTCATTATATGGTGGTATTTTATTATTATATGATGGTATTTTATCATTATATGATGGTATTTTGTCATTATACCGGTATGATGGTATTTTGTCAGACTACTTTTCATTATACTACTTTTCATTATACT